>NW_021703782.1:25997267-26191208 GCF_005190385.1 Monodon monoceros | reverse complement strand
CACACACACACACACACACACACACACACACACACACACACACACACGAGTCTCAAAAGCATCATGCTAAATGAAAGAAGCCAGACAAAACACAGTATATACGAATTCATTTATATAAAATTCGAAAAAAGGAAAAGCTATTGAAATAGAAAACAGATCAGTGATTGCTTGGGGTCTGAGAAGTAGGAATGAAAGGAGGGGACTCACTGCAAAGGGGTACAAGGAATTTTGGGGGGATGATGAAAATATTCCAAATCATGATTTTGATGATGGTAATCTACTGTATAATCTTTTAAAACCTATTGACTTGTACATTGAAAAGTGCTAAATTTTCGATTTAATATTCGTCAACAAAAGTGATTAACATTTAAAAAGAGAAAAAACTGAATTTGCATTCCTGAGGAAGTCACATGGTAAGGTCTGCTCACCCACTGAGACGAGGTGGCTGTAGTTCTCCAACATCACATCTCTGTACAGGGTCCTCTGAGCAGAGTCCATCTGCCACCACTCCTCCTGGGTGAACTCCACAGTCACATCCTTGAATGACACTGATGCCTGTTAACAACATATTTCTAATCAATCTGAGGGTTCAGAATTGGGACATGGAAAATATTTTTGAAAACTAACTCCTACTATGTTTACTGTTTATTTAATTTTTATTTTTTAGTGGACTATAGTTGATTTACAATGCTGTATTAGTTTCAGGTGTACAGCAAAGTGATTCAGTTATGCATATACATATATCTATTCTTTTTCAAATTCCTTTCCCATTTATGTTATTACAGAATATTGAGCAGAGTTCCCTGTGCTACACAGTAGGTTCTTGTTGGTTATCTATTTTAAATATACTAGTGTGTATCTGTCAATCCTAAACTCCCAATTTATCCCTCCCTCCCCACCTTTCCATCCATGTTGCTGCAAATGGCATTATTTCATTCTTTTTAATGGCTGAATAGTATTCCATTGTATGTATGTGTATATATATATATACCACATCTTCTTTATCAGTTCATTTGTTGATGGACATTTAGGTTGCTTCCTTGCCTTGGCTATTGTAAACAGTGCTGCAATGAACACTGGGGTGCATGTATACTTTCGAACCATGGTTTTCTCCAGATATATTTTTACTGTTCAGAGTTTAAAACAAAATGCTATAAAAGATGACTAACTCTGCCTTTGCTCTATGGCAGGGTATCTTCAATTTGGCACTACTGACACTCTGGACCAGATAATGCTATTTTTGTGGAAGACTGCCCTGTGTATTTTAGGATATTTACCAGTATCCCTGTTTTCTACTGATTAGATATCAATAGCATTCCCAATCATGACAATCAAAAATATCTCCAAATACTTCCAAATGTCTCCTGGGAAGCAAAATCACCCCTAGTTAGGAACCATCGTTCTATATGAATAGTGGACAATATCTTCAGCGACAAAACAAAATACCCAGTTTAAGAGATGACCTATACTAAGGCAAAGCAACAGCGATAAAGAATGGGAAATTAATACACAGAGATGCTGCACAAGCAAGTGGGTAGATGCTGATGCCATACACAGAGACTGGAAGAATAAGTAAGAATCAGAGGCTGGGTCACAGGGAGCAGATGTTGTTCAACTGCACTCAAAACACCCGTGGAACATATGGAATTATTTATTTCATCGTTGGCTGCAAGATTCTGGAACGGAGAAGGGAAATCTAAAATGAAAATAAGGATCTAGGAGACAGTCATTAAGATGGTAACTTAAGTCATCAGGGAAAAAGGGCTGGTTCAGAAAGGACACAGAAACTTTAGGAAAGAAAAGGAGCAAGTACAAAATTCAAGGGAATAGCAAAATTTGAAAGGCAGGTAGAAAGATAGGCCAGGAAGGCTGAGAAAGAATTTCTAAGTGGTAGAAAGAGAAAACAGAAAGATTAGAGTACCAGAAATTAAGAGACGAGAGAATTACAAGCAAAAATTATTTCTCTAGTTCAAGGGAATAAACTGAACACACACATTTACATCCCCTGCCTCCAAAAACACATTCAGGTAAAATAAAAAGCTTTTATATCTATAAAAGTATGACAAAAGAGGAATTCAGAGAAACGTCCCAGCACAAGGCCAGAATTTTGAACAAATTCTGGAAGATAGAGGGTAAGGTAGTATTGATTAAAAAAATAGAACAATATTGCCCACAATCTAATATAAATGTAGAAGTGGGTAAAAGGAACAGGGCACTGGTGAAAGCCCAGAAAGACGTCCAAGCTTAAAATGAAGAAACTGTGTAGTAGGAGAAATGATAAACAGAGTCAATTTCCTATTTGAATACAGGTGACATCATTTAAATGAGTGAGAAATGGCTAGATACAAATGTCATCAGAATAACTAGATGGCCATCTGGGAAAAGACTGATCTATATCTCACACCACAGAGCAGGATAAAATTAAAATGTATTCGAGATTTAACTGTAAAAAATAAAATCATACTCTAAAAGACTACACAGAGCAATTCTTTTATAAGGTCAGAGTGGGAAATGCCCAACTATGACTAAAAATCCAGGAAGCATAAAAGAAAAAACTGCTAAACTTGACAACATAAAAATCAAATGCCTTCGAAAGACCCTGAATAGCCAAAGCAATTTTGAGAAAGAAGAACTGAGCTGGAGGTATCATGCTCTCTGACTTCAAACTATACTACAAAACTACAGTCGTCAAAACACTATGATACTGGCACAAAAACAGACATACAGATCAATGGAACAGGATAGAAAGCCCAGAAATAAACCTACACACTTATGGTCAACTAATCTATGACAAAGGAGGCAAGAATATACAAGGGAGAAAAGACAGTCTCTTTAACAAGTGGTGCTGGTAGAATTCGACAGCTACATGTAAAATAATGAAATTAGAACATTCTCTAACACCATACACAAAAATAAAATGATTTAAGATCTAAATGTAAGACCAAATACTATAAAACTCCTAGAGGAAAACACAGGCAGAACACTCTTTGACATAAATCACAGCAATATTTTTCTGGATCTGTCTCCTACAGTAATGTAAATAAAAACAAAAATAAATAAATGGGACCTAACTAAACTTAAGAGCTTTTGCACAGCATAGGAAACCATGAACAAAATGAAAAGACAACCTACAGACTGGGAGAAAATATTTGCAAATGATGCTACTGACAAGGAATTAATTTCCAAAATATACAAACAGCTCAAACCAAACAACCTAATGGGCAGAAGACCTAAACAGACATTTCTCCAAAGAAGACATACAGATGGCTAACAGGCATATGAAAAGGTGCTCAATATCACTAATTATTATAGAAATGCAAATCAAAACTACAATGAGGTATCACCTCACACCAGTCAGAATAGCTATCATCAAAATATCTACAAATCACAAATGCTGGAGAGGGTGTGGAGAAAAGGGAACCCTTCTACACTGTTGGTGGGAATGTAAATTAGTGCAGCCACTATGGAGAACAGTACGGAGGTTCCTTAAAAAACTAAAAATAGAGCTACCATATGATCTTGCAATCCCAATCCTGGGCATATATCTGGAGGAAACCATACTTCGAAAAGATACATGCACCCCAATGTTCATTGCAGCATTTTACAATAGCCAAGACATGGAAGCAACCTAAATTTCCATCAACCAATGAATGGACAAAGATGTGGTGTGTATATATCTACATATATCTATATATATGCAATGGAATATTACTCAGCCACAAAAAAGAATGAAATCATGCCATTTGCAGTGACATGGATGGACCTAGAGATTATCATAAGAAGAAAGACAAATATTATATAATATCACTTATATGTGTAATCTAAAAAGATGATACAAATGAACTTACTTACAGAAGAGATATAAACTCAAAGACGTAAAAAACAACTTATGGTTATCAAACGGCAAAGGGGGGGAGGGATAAATTAGGAATTTGGGATTAACATATACATACCACAATATATAAAACAGATAACCAACAAGGACCTACTGTATAGCACAGGGAGCTATACTCAATATCTTGTAATAACCTATAACGGAAAAGAATCTGATAAAGAATATATATACCGTATATATATGTATATGTATATATATGTATATACATTTGTATAACTGAATCACTTTGCTGTATACCTGAAACTAACACAACATTGTAAATCAACTATATTTCAATATGTTTTTTTAAATGCCAAAAAAGTTCACCACAGTTAAAAACAAAAAACAAATGCCTTTATGGCAAAAATTTAAAAAACATGAGCAAGGCAAAAATATGAAAAACTAGGAAAATTGTGCAATTTATATCACTGAAAAATGGCTATAAAGATATATTGGATATATTAATTAAAATCAGCACATCAACAGGAAAACAGTAAGAAATAAACAGTTCAATAAAAAATATAGATGAATTACAAACAAAAAAGATGTTCTACCTCACTCATGAGAAGAGGAAAGCTTGTAAAACTAAACTTGAGTTATCATTTTTAATCACATTAGTAAAAATTCAAAAAGTTTGATGGCACACTCTATTTGTAAGGTTGTGGAGAAGAAACACACACTCCTAGACTGTTGGCTCTACCTTAAATTACCTTCAGAATCTGACCACTTGAAAGCAACTAACACCCTTAAATGATCATCATTTATTGCTAGGATTACAGAAATAGCCTCCTATATTGTTCCTGCTTTCACTACTACCCCACTAGAGTTTATCTTCAAAATGTAGAGTTATTCTTTTAAACTGTAAGTGAAAACTATCCTTTTGACTCAAAAGAATAAAAATGAAAACCCTCAAAACCCCACATTGCGAGAGATAATGTGTTAATGTATTGGAAGACATTTTGATCAAGATGTTAATTCTCCCCAAATTGATCGATATTACAGATTCTATAGTCAGTGCAGTCAAAATCAAAATCTCAGCAGGCTTTCCTGAGATAGACAAGCCAATTTTCAAAACTTTCTATAGAGAAGCAAAGTACCTAGAACCTCCAAAACACTCCTAAAAAAGAACCAAGTTGAAAGACACATATTATCTGATTTCAAGAGTTACTATAAAGAGACACTCATCAAGGCAACGTGGTATTAGCAAAAGGATTAAGGTCATCAGATGTTAACAGAGTCCACATAGATATAGAGAATAGACTTGTGGTTGCCAAGGGGGAGGAGGGGTGGGGGGCAGAAGGATTGGGAGTTTGAGATTAGCAGATGCAAGCTTTATATATAGGATGGATAAATAACAAGGTCCTACTGTATAGCACAGGGTACTATATTCAATATCCTGTGATAAACCATAATGAAAATACAAAAAAGAATGTATATATATGTTTAACTGTGTCACTTTGCTGTACAGCAGAAATTAACACAACATTGTAAATCAACTATACTTCAATAAAATTTTTTAAAAAATAAAAAAAAGAAGCGAACAGAATCCAGAAACAGACCCAAACATAGGTTGCTAGTTGATTTCCCTCAGAGATGCCAATGCAATTCAATGGAGAAAGGATACTCTTGTCAACAAATGGTGCTGACAGCTGGGTATGCAAAGGTAGAAAGCGCAAACATGGCAAGTGCACGTTCCTCTACTCCCAATTCCTCTATTCTATTCTGCCAGCACAGAATACTAAGACCCTCAGACACAGAAATTCTTAGTTTTAGATTGGGCCAACGAGAACATACTTTGTCCTTTTCTGATTGGCAAGCTTTATACTGAAATAAAATTTTAAAGTTGATCAAAAAAGGAAATTATTGATATAACATAGATTTTGAAATCCTAAGAGAATACTATCAACAAGCTCATGAAAATATATTTAAAAACATAAATAGGGACTTCACTGGTGGTCTAGTGGGTAATACTCTGTGCTCCCAATGCAGGGGGCCCAGGTTCAATCCCTGGTTGGGGAACTAGATCCAATCCCGTATGCATGCTGCAACTAAGACTCTGCGTGCCACAACTAAGAGTCCGCATACCACAACTAAAGATCCTGCATGCCACAACAAAGATCCAGTGTGTCACAACTAAGGCCCTTCAGAGCCAAAATTTAAAAATAAATAAATAAACAATTTTCTATGAAAATGTAATGAGGAAAGTTACACTAAAAAACACCATACAAATCCATCATAGACTTATGACCAATAAATTAATCAAAATCTTCATGCAAAAAGTCTTCATAAGGCCCTAATTTATAGGTGAGTTTAACAAAATCTACATGTAACACAATTTTCTCATCTAAATTATTATTAAAGAAAAGGAGCAGGAAAATGTCCCATTTCCTTTTATGAGACTATGACCATGATACCATAATTGGACACAGAAACAAGAAAGCATAGTCTAATCCAAGTTGTGGATACAAAAATAAAAATCCTAAATACAGTATTAGCAAAAAGTCCTAGGAAGATATGTAAGAAGCAACTTACCACACTTATTAGCAATTAGGGTCTACACAGGGATTTAAGTTAACATTAGAAAATCCATTATACTGTTTACAGTATTTATAGATTAAAGGAAATAAGCTATAGCTTTGCTCCAATAGATACACAAAATGTAATCAATGTAATTTAATGCACATTCATGACTAATGTGAAATCTTAACAAACAGATATCTGGAGGCAACCTTCTTACCCTGACAAAGGTAACCTACCAAAAGCTGACAGCAAACATCACAATTAATAGTAAAATAGTGTATATTATCCCTCAAGATTGACTTGATCTATTTTTATTTCTTTTTCCATTTAATGCATGGATGCTTCTTAACCTTATAAATCCACAAAAATGCAAAATGGGGAAAGAATAAAGAGCTCACCTGAGGTATGTTCATTTTCTGCTCTTGGGAGAGTAGAGAACTGTGGTTCAGCTGAGGGGACAGAAAGATGGGTGTCATGAGACATAACCTGTCTTATAGCTCCTAGATTCACTCCCCAAAATCTCAGCACCCCAGTTGGGGATCATCTTCCTTATAGGCATAGGGCCCTCTCAGCCTTGAAAAGGAACTAGAGTGATCACATACAGGTGGCACCACCTGTCTTTGTTTGACTCTGAGATGACAATGAGGATTAAATCTGCAGTTTTTAACTGAGTGAATGTAAACTCTTCTCAATCATTTTAAAAATAATGCATGTGTCCTAACACAAGTAAATAAAAACAACAGAAGATTAGCTGAATTAAATACACCAAAGGATAAGACACTATACTTTCATTAAAATTAACGTAGCAGAACAATACTCAGTATGCACCATTTATCTATTTTTCTTATTAATATTATTTACCCGCTGGTAAATACAATCTACAGAAAGCCTAATAAAAGAGATGGGATGCCTTAAGGCAGGAAATTTTAATTGTTTCAGCCGTGATATATTTGTCAAAAGGCCCTTTTGGTGACCTACCTGTGAGAGGGCGAAGTGCACTGTTTTCCTGATTCTGTCACAAACAAACTGGGTTTCCCTTGACAAGTCACTGAACTTTTCAGGCCCGATGTCTTTAAAGATTTCAAGAGAGTTAGAAATAGATGACCTTGGAAAACCCTTCACATATCATCATTCTGGGATCCTGTGAGGTCAGCATATCACTAGTGTCACATGTGGTGATAGACACACGTGACAGCAACACAGCATCTTTGGGGGGGGGCATTTAAGCGGAGTGAAGACAGCATTTCCTCCCTCTGCCTGGTTATCCCTTACCCCCAGACCTCACCCTCACAAGCTCTCCAGCAAAATGGCCTTTCCTGAATAGCCTGCCCCTGGACCAGTTCAGCTCACCTTGCTCTTCTCAAGGCTGGCCCAAACCCCCCACTGTCACATAGTCTGGTGGCTTCTGGAGATGGATGGGGTCATCACCAAGACTGGCTCATTCTGAGCAGGGAGATTAAGAACAGCTTCTGATCTTGCAAATCTAGGATCTGCTCCTTTCTGGGCTCTTCTGTCTCTGCTCTGAGGCTCTGGAACGAGGTCTAAGGTCATAGGGGTGCTCTCTTCCAGGTAAGACTCCTGTTAACAGAGACTCCCTGTTCACAGAGACTCCCTGCTTCCTACTTCACAAGGGTCACTTTGTTTCAAGGTAACTGAGTCGTGGATCCAAGAAACAATTCATTTTAGGAGCAAAAACCTAAGTCTTGGAATTCATTATAATACCAGACTTAAAAGACAGACAGCCTGACAATGCAGAAGGGGCCAGGGACCTCTGTCTGCCCCAAGTGACCTGAAGAGACACTAGAAATCCCAGAATACATTTTGACACATGGTAGGATTCCATCTACATTCACTTTCCCTTATACTTCTGGGAAGCAGCGACAGGCCTCTTTGCTAAGTGCTGTGAAGGCTACAATGTCGGTATTAGGTAGGTGTGATATTTAGACAAAGCCTGAGGCTGTAAGTAAAGCACACCTGCCCTTGAATCTAAACTCCCTCACTACTAGCTTGTGACCTGACCACACTGTTCCACCAACCTGAGCCTCGGTTTTTGTTAAAGTGGTAGTGAGAAAACATAAAGCCGTCCAATGAAAAGAATAAAGTGTCTTCCAACTATAATAGCAGTTGTCACTTACTCAGTGCTCAGTATCTGGCACTAGTCTAAATGCTTTACAAGTGATGACTTAGATCTAAGTTTCAAAACAACGCCACGAAACAGTCATCATTAGTATCATTTTCATATGAAATACCTCTTACCCAGGTTCCTTCTGTAACCCTGCTTACAGGTGACAGACCTGTAATTTACCGGGCCCTTCTGCTCCAGAGCTGGGGCTCTCATCGCAGACCCCTGGCCACCGTCAGCACTATAAATTCACTTTGCCCCCTGCCGCCGACATGGGCTTTTTTTCCCCGAGCACACGGTCCCCACACACCCAGGCCTACACTGAGCACCTGCTCTTAACCGGAGCAGCCCGACCTGTACCCCGGGAGCCCGAGGGCCGGGGTCACCCCCTACCGGCCTCCCCCAGGCTGAGGGCCCGCCCGGGCGCATACACCGGCGTTGGTGGGAGGGAGTCCCAAAGATTTTCCGCTTCCATCCCTAGGCACAAACGCACCCCTCTCAGCTGGTGCCCCCGCACACTCACCCCAGGTGCGCACCCTTCACTTTCCGAGCCGACTCCCAGCTTCCCAAACCTCCTCCCTGGAGTCTAGAGAAGACGAAAGAGGAGGCGGGGATACAGCCGCACACGCGCAGAAGCAGCCCAGAATCCCCGTCCCAGAGTGCCGCGCGGTAAAACAGAAGGATTCAAGACTACATTTCCCATAGACCTCCGCGTCCACTGCTGCGGTCACTCTTTAGGCGTTTACGCATTTTAGAAAGCTGAAGGGCGATGTCTTACAAGTATCCTGCCCAGCCTCTCAAGGATCCTGAAAAGAACGGGTTAAATATCAACTTAAATGCCAGATGCAAAGGGTGGTCCTCTATTGGCTCCCAATTGAACCAGCAGTTTTTTCATAAGTCATTTGGAGACAGTTGGGGAAACTTGAATATGGATTGGATATTGAAAATGTTAAAATTACCATTACGTAGGTAAAGTGTGAAAAATTTTGAGTTACGTAAGAAAATTGGTTTTGTAAAAAAAAAAAAGGCAGGACGACTGAGGTATTTAGTATTGAAATTAAATAGCTGTAAAATTATAATTTTGTAATTTTTCAACTTGGGACCTCTACACTGTTTCTATACAGCCAACAGACCCATTAACACCTAAGCCCCGTGCTGGCACCCCTGGAGCCCAGTGTGGAGGTTCTACTGGAGGTCAAGGCAGTGCTGCAGGTATACATGTATTGATATATAAGGAAGCTGTTAGTTTTTATGACTCAACATTGTTTTCAGATGAATTCTATTATTGTTTCAACAAATTTTGTTAATTAAATTACGTTGATCTTGGATTTCTGTGCACATAACAAGTTTGCTTGCTTTTTGCTGACATACGTAATTCTTTGTCATTCTTTAATGAATTACAAATAACAGCACAAAAATGCTGGTCAAACTGTATTAAATCAATATTACATTAAATCAATCATAATAGACTTTAACATAAATTTCACTAACGGAAAGAAAGTGGTCACTACATATGTTCATGGAACAAATATTTATTGAAAACTTGCTGTGCGATAGACATCATTCTAGACGCTGGGATAACAACATCAGATAAAAGATATTAAATTCCCTATCCCCATGGAGTTTATGATCAGGGTTGTTGTCAGGGTCACCTCAAAAAACACATGTCAATTGTCAAGAAACAAAAGGACACTTGAGTTTAATAAACGGGGGCTCCAAAAACATGGGTAGGGTTGGTGAAGTATCCTGTAACTCATGATGGTAGGGACCCATTATCACCATCAGGCTTATAGTGAGGGTAAGTAATATTACCAGAGCCTGGCAGAAAAGGCTACACTTATGAGAGCTGTGGCCTTAGGAAGAGAAACATTGTAATGGCCATTACATGGCTCTGCACAGCAAGCCAAAATTATAAATACACAAACCTCACGTGTTTTCTTCCCTCTAATGTCCTATCCTCTCTTAAGCATTTGTAAACTCTATTCAGTACCTATTCCTAGAACTTCATCCACATCTGTCTCCTCCAGACATCTTATTCCAGTCTTATTCTTGTCTAGCCCCCTTCTACCCGTCAACTCATTGAGCTTTGGACATGAATCAGTATAAATCTAACCTCAGGACACAGCTCTTCTTCACAAAGTGAACTACTAAATATACCTCCTTAAAATTTGCCCCTGGGCAGATTTCTTATCACTACACATTTGAGAATCACTCCTAAGTGAGACTGTAATTGCAGTAGCCATAACTTCCAATGATGCTACCATACATTGTAGATCCAGTTTGAAGGAGATTCAACTGGTAGATGGCACAGGTCTCCCTTAGGGACTTTTGGGGAATGATTAATTGTATATACTTGTGTTATATACTTGTGTATATACTTGTGTTAAGTTACGAGAAATTTTGTCAAAAGGACCCAGTCTCTCCTTTACTTGAAGCCTCCTGTCTATAAAGTAGGATATATCAAGGACTGAGAAAGAGGATCTGAATCCCTCTTATGATGACTTGTGTGTCCTGCCCACGAGACACAGAATTTCATATAGGTATATATGTCAAGAAGTATCTTTGTAGGGTGCCCATCTATTCTATTTCACAGACTTCATTATTGAAGAGCCACCACCACAGATGTATTCAGGTTACCACAAAAGATGGCTGCACATCAAAAAAAACTTAGAGAGTTTTAAAAAATATTTATCAGGATCTCGTTAGAGAAATACATATTTCATTGGTATGAAATGCAGCATGGGCTGCTCCTGAGTCCATCGTGGGTATACGCATATTGATAAATTTGCCCCTATCTAAACATAATTCATCCCTCCTGGTTTAATACCCCAAGGATCCACCCAAATATATGCGACCAAGTTTCTGCTTGTACTACTGAGCAAGATCATTTTTTAAAAATTGAAGTATAGTTGATTTACAATATTATATTAGTTTCAGGTATACAACATAGTGATTCGATATTTTTATAGATTATACTCCATTTAAAGTTATAAAATATTGGCTATATTCCCTGTGCTATACAACTTTGTATCTTATTTTATACCTAGTAGTTTGTACGTCTTAATCCCCTTCTCCTACATTGCCCCTCTGCTACACCTCTCCCATTAGTAACCACTAGTTAGTTCTCTGTAAGTCTGTTTTTGTTTTGTTATATTCATTCATTTACTTTTTTAGATTCCACGTATAAGTGAAAACACACAGTATTTGTTTTTCTCTGTATGACTTATTTCACTAAGCATAATACCCTCCAGGTCCATTCATGTTGTTGCAAATGGCAAAATTTCATTCTTTTTTATGGCTGAGTAGTATTCCATTGTATATATACCACATCTTCTTTATCCATTTATCTGTTGGTGGACACTTAGGTTGCTTCCATATCTTGGCTATTGTAAATAATGCTGCTATGAACATGGGGGTGCACATATCTTTTCAAATTAGTGTTTTTATTTTTTTTCAGACACATATCCAGGAGCAGAATTGTTGGATCATATAGTAGCTCTGTTTTTATTTTTTTGGGGAACAGCCATACTGTTTTCCATAGTTACTGTACCAATTTACATTCTCATCAACAGTGTATGAGGGTCCCCTTATCTCCATATCCTTGCCAACATTTATTATATGTTATCTTTTTGATGATAGTTATTTGGACAGGTGTGAGGTACTATGGTGATTGATTTGCATTTATTAGTGATGCTGAGCATCTTTTCATGTGCCTGTTGGCCATCTGTGTCTTCTTTGGAAAAATGTCTATTCAGGTCTTCTGCCCATTTTAAAATAGGGCTTTTCTTTTTATGTTGAGTTGTATGAACTCTATATTAACCCTTTATTAGAAATATAATTTGCAAATACCTTCTCTCATTCAGTAGGTTGCCTTTTTGTTTTGTTGATGGTTTCTTTGTTCAAAAGCCTTTAAGTTTGATTAGGTCCCATTTTTGCTTTTGTTTCCTTTGCTTTAGGAGACAGATCAAAAAATATATATATATTGCTAAGACTTATCTTAAAGAGTGTACTGCTGTTGTTTTCTTCTAGGATTGTTATGATTTCCAGTCCTATGTTTAGGTCTTTAATCAATTTTGGGTTTATTTTTGTATATGGTGTGAGAAAATGTTCTAATTTCAATATTTACATGTAGCTGTCCAGTTCTCCCAGCACCACTTATTGAAGAGACTGTCTTTTCCCCATTGTATATTTTTGCCCCCTTTGTCATAGAATAATTGACCATAAGTGCATGGGTTTATTTCTGAACACTCCATTTTGTTGCATTGATCTATGTGTCTGTTTTGTGCCAGTACCGTACTGTTTTGATTACTGTAGCTTGGTAGTAAAGTCTGAAGTCAGGGAGCATTATTTTAGGATTATTTGTTCTACTTCTATGAACAAGTTCATGGATATTTTATCTGTAGATTGTTTTAGGTAGTATGGACATTTTAACAATATTAATTCTTCTAATCCACAAATATTGGATATCTTTCCATTTATTTGCTTCCTATTCAGTTTCCTTCATTAATGTCTTATAGTTTCCAGAGTTAGGTCTTTGACCTCCTTGGTTAAGTTTATGCCTAAGATATATTATTCATTTTGATGAAATTGTTAATAGGAATGCTTTTTTGCTTTCTCTTCCTGATAGTTCAATATTAGTGTACAGAAAGCAACAGATTTCTGTACATTGATCTTGTATCCTGCAACTTTTCTAAATTTATTTATTAGTTCTAGTAGTTTTTTTGGTAGAAACTTCAGGGCTTTCTAAATATAGTATCATGTCATCTGCAAATAGTGATAGTTTTCTTCCCTTCTAATTTGAATACCTTTTATTACCTTTTCTTGCCTGATTGCTGTGGCTAGGACTTCCAACACTATGTTAAATAGAAGTGTCGAGTGGGCATTCCTTCTTATTCCTGATTTTAGAAGAAAAGTTTTCAGTTTTTCACCACTGAGTATTATGCTAGCTGTGAGCTTGTCATATATGGCCTTTATTATGTTGAGATATGTTCCCTCTATACCAATTTGTTTAGAGTTTATAATGAATGAGTGTTGAATTTCATCAAATGCTTTTTCTCCATCTATTGAGATGATCATGTGATTTAGATCCTTTTTTTTTAATATAGTGTATCACATTGGTTGATCTGCACATATTGAACCATCTTTGTATCCCTGGAATAAATTCCTCTTGATCATGGTGTATGATCCTTTTAATGTATTGTCGAATTTGGTTTGCTAATATTTCATTTTGCATCTATGTTCATCAATGATATTGACCTGTAATTTTCTTTTTTGTCTGGTTTTGGTGTCAGAGTAATTGTGGCCTCATAGAATGAGTTTGGGAATGTTCCTTCCTCTACAACTTTTTTTTTTTTTTGTGGTATGCAGGCCTCTCACTGTTGTGGCCTCTCCCGTTGTGGAGCACAGGCTCCGGACGCACAGGCTCAGTGGCCACGGCTCATGGGTCCAGCCGCTCCTCGGCATGTGGGATCTTCCTGGACTGGGGCACGAACCCGTGTCCCCTGCATCGGCAGGTGGACTCTCAACCACTGCACCACCAGGGAAGCCCCCTCTTCAACTTTTTGGAATAGTTTGAGAAGGATAGGTATTCACTCTTATTTTATGTTTGGTAGAAGTCCCCTGTGAAGCTGTTCTGTCCTGGAATTTTGTTTTTTTGGGGAGTTTTTTGATTACTGATTTAATTTCAGTACTAGCAATCAGTCTGATCAGATTATCTATTTCTTCCTGATTCAGTCTTGGAAGATTGTATGTTTCTACGAATTTATCCATTTCTTCCAGGTTGTCCAATTTATTGGCATATAACTGTTTGTAGTATCCTTAGGATTTTTTTTTTGTATTTTTGTGATATTGGTTTCATTTCTTATTTTGTTTATTTGGGTCCTCTCTCTTATTTTCTTAATGAGATTGGATAAAGGCTCATCTATTTTTTTAGCTTTTTAAAAAACCAAAAAACAACACTTGGCTTCATTGATCTTTTCTGTTGTTGTCGTTATTTTTTTTGTCTCTGTTTTATTTATTTCTGCTATGATCATTATTATTTCCTTCCTTCTCCTGACTTTGGGCTTTTTTCTTCTTTTTCTAATTCGTTTAGATGGTAGCTTAGGTTGTTTATTCGATATTTTTCTTATTTCTTGAGGTAAGCCTGTATTGCTATAAACTTCCCTCTTAGAAGTGCTTCTGGAAAGTTGCATTTAATTTTCATTTGTCTCAAGATATTTTCTGATTTGCTCTTTGTTTGTTGACCCATTGGTTTTTTAATAGCATGTTGTCTAATCTCCATGTGTTTATGTTTTTTCCACTTTTCATCCTGTAACTGATTTCTAGTTTCATACCGTTGTAGTCAGAAATGATGTTTGGTAAAATTTCTATCTTCTTTAATTTGTTGAGACTTGTTTTGTGGCCTATCATGGGATCTATCCTGGAGAATGTTCCACATGCATTTGAAAATATTGTGTATTATGTTTTTATTGGGGATTGAATGTCCTGTAGATATCTATTAATTCCAACTGGTCTAATATGTCATTTAAGGCCAATGTTTCTGTATTGAATTTCTGTCTGTATGATCTGTTCAGTGATGTAAGTTGGTGTTAAATTCCCCTACTATTATCGTATTATTGTAAATTTCTCCTTTTTATGTCTGTTAATATTTGCTTTATATATTTAGGTGTTCCTATATTAGGTGCACATATGTTTACAAATATTATAACTTCTTCTTGTATTGATCCCTGTATCATTAAATAATGCCTTTCTGGGCTTCCCTGGTGGTGCTGTGGTTGGGAATCTGCCTGCCAATGCAGGGGACACGGGTTTGATCCCTGGCCCGGGAAGATTCCACATGCCGCCGAGCAACTAAGCCCAGGTGCCACAACTACTGAGCCTGCACTCTAGAGCCCGTGTGTCACAACAACTGAAGCCCAGATGCCTAGAGCCCATGCTCTGCAACAAGAGAAGCCACGACAATGAGAAGCCCGCGCACCACTCGCTGCAACTAGAGAAAGCCCGCGTACAGCAAAGAAGACCCAACACAGCCAAAAATAAAAACAAATAAATAAATTTATTTAAAATATAATGCTCTTCTTTGTCTTTTGTAATAGACTTTTTTTTTAAAGTCTACTTTATCTTATATGTGTATTGCTACTCCTGCTTTCTTGTCATTTCAATTTGCATGAGATAGCTTTTCCCATCCCCTCACTTCCAATCTTTGTGTGTCTTTAGCTCTAAAGTGAGTCTCTTATAGGCAGCATGTAGATGGATTTTGGTTTTTTCATCCAATCAGCTACCCTATGTATTTTGATTGCAGCATTTAGTATTGAGAAAGATCTTGAGTTCCTTTTGTGTGTTTTTTTTTCTGGATTAGACCTTGCAATTTTCCCTCCAAGCATAGTTGGTTTTTGCAATTCCCACTATGCACCTGGAGTCAGTAAGGGAGGTTGTACAGGCAGACCCTGAGGAGAGTGTGCACTCTCCTAGAAGAGGATCACTCCTTAGTATTAGGTGAGAAAGAAATGAGAGCGCCACTGTTAGAAGTCAGTTAATCACTTCTTTTTCATATCTGCTAACAAACAGTAACTTTTAGTCAACCTTAGAGGCCTTAAAATTTCAGAGAGCATTTCAGGTACAACAGGCCTGAACTGCCTCACAAGCTTCAAGTGTCTAATTTGCCAGGTAAGGTGTACAGAGCAGAGAATATCTGCTCTGACCAACTAGTAGCAGATGCTTGGCCATATCCTTCTCCTCTGATAATAACATTAGGCTTCCTGGATGCTTGGTAAATCTGCCTAAGTGAGTATCTTCACCTTGATCTTGACCTCACATTGAGTCCATCCTAGTAGGGTTTGGGGGAGAAGGTGTATTTATTTGGCATCCATCCTCCTATGCATAGAATTTTATAAAAGATTCAGAAGTATAATGTCCCTCTTGAAGATATTCTTGTATTCAAGCCTTATCAGAATGAATACTTAAAATAATTTCCATCTATTGAGAGCCCAAATATATTGGATCACTTTTGAAACTGTTCAGTCACTTCCATCTAGGAATTGTCCCCCTCCATTTTGGTCACTATAGGTTAGCTTTGTATTTTCTAGTGTTTCATGCAGAAGGAATCATATGGTGCATACTCTTCTGTATGTCTTTTTTTTTTCCACTCAGGATAATGATTTTGAGATTTATCTAATAGTTGTGTACCAGCAATGTAGAAACTGTCTCACATGGGGAGAAACAACTGCTTATGAGATCAAGGTGTACTCATCATGCTCAATGTATTCAGGCTATATCTGAATCCAAAGACATGTACTCATTCCAATTTCAAGGTCCCTAGACTTTTACACTAAATGTATCAAGTTTCATCTAATATACTTCCTCAAATTGTGAATCCAATTGTTATTGTTATTTTTTGAAGAATAATGGCCCAAACTTCCTAACTTTGATGAAAAATGTTAATTTACTCATCCAAGAAGCTTAATGAATCCTAAGTAGGATAAATACACAGAGTTGTGTACCCAGACACACTGTAGTCAAAATGTTGAAAGCCACACACAAAGAGAAAAATCTTAAAAGTAGAAAGAGAAAAACAACTTAATACGTACTGGAGAGCATCACTATAAATAAAAGCCTAGCTTATCACCAGAGAAAATGGACTCAAGAAGGCAGTGGAATAACATATTCAAAATACTGAGAGAAAAACTGCTAATGAAGAATTTTTTATCCAGCAAAACTATCCACCAGTTATAAAGGTGAAATAAGGACATTTCTGAATTTAAAAAGGCTGGGAGAATTCCTTGCTATCAGAACTGATTTATGAGAAATACTAAAGTAAATTCTTCGGGCTAGAAGAAAATGACATTAGACACTAGCACAGATCAACTGGAAGAAATGAAAAGTACCAGGAGTAATAAATATCTAGATTAAGAATAAAAGAATTTATAAATATATTTTCTCATTTCTTCTATTAAATTCTTTAAAATGCATAAGATTGTATAAATAAATAATATAACACTGTATTGTTGGTTTGTAAGGCATATAGATGTAATATATGTTAAAACAATTACTCAAGAAGGGAAAAGAATAGAGTTACATTGTAGAAAACATTCTATGTTTCATGGGAATTCAGTTAATATTAATTTCAAATAGACTGCAATAAGTTAAGATGTATATTGGAATACGAAGTTCAGACACTAGGAAAATAATTCAAAAATGTAGTAAAAATCAATAAAAGAATTAAAATAATTTACTAAAATATTTTACACAAGTCATTAAAGGGAGAACAGAAGAACAAAGAAGACTGAAAACAGAAAACAAATAGCAAAATGGCAAATGTAACTCTGACCCTATCAATAACTGCACTAAATGTAAATAGTCTAAACAACTCAATTAGAAAATGGAGATTGACAAAATGGATAATACAGCAAGATCCAACTATAAACAAGCTACAAAAGACATATCTTAGATTTAAAGACACATATTCATTGAAAGTAGAAGGATGGGAAAGATATGTTATGCAAGTAGTAACCTGCTGACGTGGTTGTATTAATACTAGACAAGGTAGATTTTAAAACAAGAAATATTACTAGAGATAAAGAGGGACAAATCCAAATGATAAAATGTCAATAATATCATAAATGTATAGAAATATAATAACAGAACTTCAAAGTACATGAAGCAATATCTGATAGAAATGAAAGGAGAAATAGACAATACAACAATAATAGTTGGGAATTTCAATTTCCTAATGTCCAAAAATAATAGAAAAAAAATGAAACAAAATCAGCAAGGTTATAGAAGAAAGATCTGAAAAACACTATCAACCAAAGTAATTTAAGTGACATATATAAAATGCTCCATTCAATAAATACAGAATACACGTTCTTTTCAACAGCACATGGAACATTCTCTAGGATAGATCGTGTATTCAGCCATAAACAAATATCAATAAATTAAACAGGAATGAAATAATATAGATATGTTCTCCAACCACAGTGGAATGTGAAATATCAAGAACAGAGTATATCTGGGATATCCACAAATATTTGGAAATTAAATGACACATGTCTGAATAACACATAAGTCAAAAAATAAATTGGAAGGAAAATTAGAAAGTATTTTGAAGTAAATGAAAATTTTAAATAGTATATCAAAATGTATAGGATGTGCCTAAAGCAGTGCTTAGAAAGAAATTTATACTGTTAAACACCTGTAGTGGAAGAGAAGTCTCATATCAATAACCTAGGTTTCAACCTCAAGACACTAAAAAAGAAGAAACCATGCAAAAGAAAGGAAATAATAAAGGTTAGAACACATATCAACAAAATATAAAACACAAAAATTAATAAAACCAGAATTTTGTCAATCTGGCTCTTTAAAAGATCAACAAAATTGACAATCCTTTAGCTGGCATTCCAAGCAAGAATTTACCAAAACAAGAAATTTAGATACAGAAATTAAAGGAGTATGAGAGAATATTATGAACAACTTTATGCCACAAATTAGACATTTTATAAGATACAAATTCTTAGATCCAAATTTCCAAAACTGACTCAAAAAGAAATAGAAAATCTCAATACATCTATAACAAATAATAAAATTAAATTAGTAATTAAAATCCTTTCAGGAAATAAAAGCCCAGATTCAGATGACTCAACTGGTGAATTCCACTGAATATTAAAGGAAGAAATAATCTGAATCCCTCACCATCTATTCCAGAAAATGTAGAAAAGAGAGAGCATGTCTCACATCATTCTATTAGGCCAGTTTCATCTTGATATCAAAGGCAAATGAAGACATCACATGCAAAGAAAAGACTGATATCCCTCATGAATACAGATGAAAAAATCCTTAACAATATATTATTAAGCCAGAGTAATGTCACCAAGATGGTGAAGTAGGAGACTTCAGCCTCCATCCCCCAACAAAGATCAACAATTAGACATCTCTCCATGAACAAAAAGAGTGCTGGAGTCCACTTAAGAAACTTCAGCAACACAGTGGAACAAATCAATTGAAAATAACTGCACAAAAAGGGAAAGAAGAACAGCTTCATTTTGCCTACATCACCCTGTCTTCCAAGCTGGCACTGCTCAGTGCCAAGAGAAAACTCCCCAGCTAGAAACCATTCTCCTTGAAGGGAAAGGGAGAGTGGAGTGAGTGACCAGCTTCCCAGCCTTTCAGGACACACAAAAAGCACTTGATTCAGTTTTACCTTCCCAGAGACTGGCAAAGTTGAGATGTACAGAGATGGCTAGGAGCAAGGAAGAAAAGTAGGGTTTACTAATATCAACATATATTGAAAGCAACCTCAGTTCTTTGACCTCAGCAGCTTCCATCACAGAAGAAACAGCCACTTCAAACCCCCCAGATTTCACTGATTTTTGCCTCATGGGTATTCACTTTAGTAGATGCCAGCCACCTGAGTCCCTCCCTGATCCCCATCCCCATTTCCACTGGAACCTGGGACCCATGCTGGCAACCAGTCCAGGCCTCTGCAGCTGCGTGAGTATGAAGTGTCAGTATAGACCCTGGTGGCTGACCCCTACCACTTCAATCTTTGTACTTGCACACCACTGGTCTCCATTGCTGTGTGTGTACCCATAGGAAGATCTTACAGCCAAGGAAGTATGCTCCAATAGCCAAGGGCCCCACAGCTACTTGTGGGCCTGGACCCAGCCCTGTTTCCTGTCACTGGCCTACACCATTGGGCTCTTCTGCAGCTAGCCACTTCAGCTGTGCATCTGCATGCCCCTAGTCTGACCCCTGACCCTGGCCTCCACTGTCATGTGTATGCCTGTGAGGAGACTGCGCAGCCACAGGAGTGCATGCCAGAGCCCCTGTAGCTTCTTGTGGGCCTGCATCTGTCCCTCTCTTCTATAATTGACCTGCGCCACTTGGCTCACCTGAAGTTAACCTCTTGGGCTGTATATCTGTATGCCCTTGGCCTGACTCCCAACACCGGCCTCCACTGCCATGCACCTGTAGTGAGAACCAGCAGCCATGGTGGTGCATGCCAACAGCCACGGCCTCCAGAGCTTCCAGGGTGCCTGCAGTTAGCCTCGACCCTTACCCTGGCCCCCACTACTATAAGTGTGTTTGTAACTGGCTCTGACACTATGCAGGCACCCACAGCTACCCCTGCAGCTGAGCATGTATACACCACTGGCTCTGGCTACCAACATTGCCTGCCCTGGTCCCTAGATGCTGGAACTGGAGGTGCCTCTGAGTACCCTAATAGCCTTTGAAGCCTCTGTGGACTCCCTGCAGTGCTCACCAAGGATCACACAGTTGTTGATCATGCCAAGGACTCAGTGGCCTGAAAAATAGGTCGGCATGCCCTGCCAAAACTGGAACCACCACATGCCCTTGCACTTGGCACTCTGCATCACTAGATCCAGGATCACTACAAGCTCCAGGCTATCCCCACCCCTAGGTAAAGGTCTTTTCTTACCAAAGTCAGTCCATAAAGTCAGGAAGAAGTGACTGTTTATTCAAATGCACAGATACCTACACAAGCCTAGATGGATCATGAAGAATGAGGGAAACACAACTCCACCAAAAGAACACAGTAAACTTCCATTAACTGACCCCAAAGAAATGGAGATACAGGAATTGCTTGACAAAGGATTCAAATAATTCTTTTAAAGATACTCAGAGCTACAAGAGAACATAGATAGGAGATTTTTAAAAATCATGGAAACATTACTAGAACAAAAAGATGTTCAACAAAGAGAGAGAAACATAAAAAAGAACAAAACAGAAATTTTGGAACTGAGGAATACAATGTCTGAACTGAAGAAATCAATAGAAAGCTTCAACAGCAGACTGGAGTAAGTAGAAGAAGAAATTAGTCAGCTTGAAGACAGATCAATTGAAATTATCCAATCAGAGGAGCAAAACAAAAAAAGAATAAAAAGGAATGAAGAAAGCCTACAAGATTTATGAGACACAGAGAAGCAATCTACACATCATTGGAGTCCCAGAAAGAAAAGAGAGGGAGAAAAGGGTAAAAACCTTTTCTAAAGAAAAATGGCTATAAAATAAAATAAAATAAACAAGCAAAAGGAATAATGGCTGAGAACTTCCCAAACCTTGGGGAGAGAGTTGGACATCCTAGTTCATGGAGTTAATAAGTCATCTCAAATTTTCTATCAAAAATGAATTTCTCTAAAATGTATTATAATTAAACTGTCTAGAATCAAAGACAAGGAGAGAATTTTGAAAGCAGCAAAGAAAAGAAAATCTCTGTCATACAAGATAACCCCCATAAGGCTATCAGCAAATTTCTCAGCAGATACCTGGTAGGCAAGGAGAGAGTGAGATGATATACTCAAAGAGCTGAAAGAAAAAAAAAAAATGCCAACCAAGAATACTTTACCCAGAAAAGTTGTCCTTCAGGAATAAAGAAATAAAGAGAAACGGAGGGAGTTCATCACAACTAGAACTGCTTACAAGAAATGGTGGAAGCAGTTCTCCAAGCTGAAACAAAAGGTTAACTACTAACATAAAAACATATGAAAAATACATAATACACTGGTAAATGTGAGTATACAGTCATATTCAGAATACACTAATACTGTAATATGGCAGTGTTAACTACTTAACACTAATATAAAGAGTAAAGGAATAAAAGTATTAAAAATAGCTAAAGCTACAAAAATTTGTTAATGTATACACAATATAAAAAGATATAAATTGTGACATTAAAAACATAAAATGTAAAAGGGGAGGGGAATAAAAGGGTAGACTTTTTGTATGTGATCAAAATTAAGTTGTTAACAGCTAAAAATAAGCTGTTTATCTAGAAGATGTTTCAAGTAAGCAACAGAATATCCACAAAACCAAAATCTATAGTAGGTACACACAAGATAAAGAGAAAGGAATCAAGTGTACCTCTATGAAATATCAACTCACAAATGAAGAGAACAAGAGAGGAAGAAAGGAACTTTAAAACAGCCAGAAAACAATAAACAGATGGCAAGAATAAGTCCTTACCTATAAATAATTACTTTAAATGTAAATGGGTTAAATTCTAAATATAAAGGCACAGAGTAGATGAAAGATAAAAAAATTAGATCCAATTATATACTTCCTACAAGAGACTCACTTTGACTTCATGACACACACAGGCTCAAGTGAAGACATAGGAAAAGATGCCACGCAAATGCAAACTAAAAAGAGCTGTACTTTTGTCAGACAAAATAGACTTTTGTCAAAAACTGTCACAAGATATAAAGAAGGTCATTATATAATTTTAAAGAGGTCAATTTATCAAGAGGATATAATAATTATAAATATGATGCATGCATAATTGGAGCACCTATTTTAAGCAAATACTAACAGATATAAAGGGAGTAATAGAGAGCAATACAATAATAGTACGAGACTTCATTACCCCACTTTCCATAATGGATAGATCACACAGAAAGAAAATAAATAAGCACACATTTGACTTGGACTACATCTTAGACCAAATGAACCTAACAGACATATAGAGAACAGTCCATCTAACAACAATGGAATGAATACATATCCTTTTCAAGCACACATAAAACATTCTCCAAAAGAGATTATATATTAGGTCACAAAACAAATCTCAGCAAATTTATAAAGATTGAAATCATACCAAGTATTTTTTTCTGACCACAATGGTATGAAACTAGAAATCAATAACATGAAGAAAACTGGAAATTTCAAAAATATATGGAAATCAAATGACACACTCTTGAAAAACCAGTGGGTCAAAGATGAAATCAAGGCAAATCAAAAAACATCTTGAGACAAATGAAAATGGAAACAGATATATCAAAACTTATGGGATGCAGCAAAAGCAGCATTAAGAGGAAAGTTTATAGTGATAAATGACTACACTAAAAACCAAAAAGTCTCAAATAAGTCACCTAACTTTACACCTCAAGGAACTATAAAAATACTAACTATATCCCAAATTAGCAGATGGAAGAAGATAACAAAGATCAGAGCAGATATAAATAAAATAGAGAATAAAAAAATCAATAGAAAAGATCAATAAAACTGAGTTCAGTTTTTTAAAAGATGAACAGTATTGCCAACAAATTGGACAACCTACAAGAAATGAAAAAATTCCTCAAAACATAAAACCTACCATATCCACATCATGAAGAAATAGAAAATCTGAACAGACCAGTAATGAGTAAGGAGACTGATTCAGCAACCTAAAACCACCAAACAAAGAAAAGCCCAGGACCACATGGCTTCCCCTTTGAATTCTACCAAACATTTAAATAATTAATGCCAATACTTCTCAAACTCTTCCAGAAAAATTGAAAAAGAGGGAGCAGTCCCAAACTTGTTTTATGAGGCCAGTGTTACCCTGATACCAAAGCCACATAAGGATAATGCAAGAAAAGAAAACTGTAGGCCAATATTCCTGATGAATATTGATGCAACAATTCTCAACAAAATACTGGCAGACTGAATTCAACAGCACATTAAAAGGATCCTACACCATGATCAAGTGTCATTTACTTCTGGAATGCAAAGATGGTTTAATATATGCAAATTGATAAATTAATAGAATAAAAGACAAAAATCATATAGTGATCTCAATAAATGCAGAAAACACATTTGACAAAATTCAATATCCTTTCATGACAAAAACTTTCAACAAATTGGGTAAAGAAGAATCAAACCTCAACATAATAAAGGCCAAGCCCACAGCTAACATTATACTCAACAGTAAAAGGTTGAAAGCTTTCTCTCTAATATCAGGAACAAAACAAGGGTGCCCACTATCACCACTCCTATTCAACATAGTAACAGAAGTCCTAACAAGAGCAATTAAGCAAGACAAAGAAATAAAAGTCATCCAAATCAGAAATGTAGAAGTAAAATCGGCTCTGTTTGCTGATGACATGGTCTTGTATATAGAAAATCCTAAAGACTCCACCAAAAAATTGTTAGAATAAACGAATTCAATAAAGTTACAGTATACAAATCAGCATACAAAATGAGTTGCATTTCTATATGCTAATAATGAACTATCTGAAAAAGAAATTTAAAAAATTCTGTTTACAATAGTATCGAAAATAACAAAACACTTAGGAATCAATTAATCCAAGGAAATAAATGATCTAGTATGAAAACTATAAGAAATGAAAAATTGAAGACACAAATAAATGTAGTGACATCCTGTGTTCATGGATAAGCAGAGTTAATATTGTTAAAATTGTCCATATAACCCAAAGCCACCTATAGATGGCCTTACCAAATTCCAGTGGTATTTTCCACAGAAATAGAAAAAAACAATCCTACAATTTGTATAGAACCACAAAATTCCTCAAGTAGCCGAGAAATCTTGAGAAAGAACAAAGCTGGAGGTATCACATTCCCTGATTTCAAACTCTATGAAAAAGCTATAGTACTTGGTACAGTATGGTACTGGCATAAAAGCAGACACATAGATCAATGGAGAACTGAGAACCCAGAAATAAACCCACGTGTATGTGGTTAACTAATCTTTGACAAGGGATCCATGAATAAGTGGGGGAAAGGATAGTCTCTTTGATAAATGGTGCTGGGAAAACTGGATATTCACATGCAAGTGAGTGAAACTGGGTCCCTCTTTTATACCACTCACAAATATTAACACAAAATGGATTAAGCATTTAAATGTAGGGCCTAGAACCATGAAAATCCTACAGGAAAACATTGGGGAAAGCACCTTGTCATCAGTGTTGGTTGTGATTTTTTGTGTATGACACCAAAAGCATAAGCGACAAAAGCAAAAATCAAGTGGGACTACCTCAAACTAGAAAACTTCCGCTCAAAGAAAGAAACTACCAACAGAGTAAAAAGGCAACGTATGGAGTGGGGAAAAATAGTTGCAAACCATATATCTGATAAGAGGTTACTATTCAAAATATATAAGGAACTCATACAACCCAATAGCAAAAAACCAATCTGATTGAAAAATGGGCAAAGGACTGGAACAGATATTTTTCCAAAGAAGACATACAACTAGCCAACAAGTACATGAAAAGGTGCTCAACATCATTTATTATCAGGGAAATGAGAATCAAAACTACAGTTAAATATCACCTCACACCTGTTAGACCAGCCATTATCAAAAAGGAATAGATAACAAATGCTGGCAAGGATGTGGAGAAAAGGGAACGCTGGTGCACTGTTGGGAATATAAATTGGTGCAGCCACTATGGAAAACAGTACAGAAATTCCTCAAAAAATTAAAAATAGAAATAACATATAATCCAATAACCCTATTACTGTGTATATATCCAAAGGAGATGAAATCACTATCTCAAAGAGATATCTTCCCTCCCATGCTCATTGAAGCATCATTCAAAAAAGTCAACACATGGAAACAACCTAAGTGTCTATCAACAGATGAATGGATTAAAGTGAGAGAGTGGCATGGACATATATACACTACCAAATGTAAAATAGATAGCTAGTGGGAAGCAGCCGCATAGCACAGGGAGATCAGCTTGGTGCTTTGTGACCACCTAGAGGGGTGGGGTAGGGAGAGTGGGAGGGAGATGCAAAAGGGAGATATGGGGATATATGTATATGTATAGCTGATTCACTTTGTTATAAAGCAGAAACTAACACACCATTGTAAAGCAATTACACTCCAATAAAGATGTTAAAAAATTGTATAAAATTCTATACAAATTCTGTATAAAATAGAATATTATTCAGTCATAAAAAGAAGGAAATCCTGCCATTTGTGACAACGTGGGTTGTCCTTGAGGGCATTATGCCAAGTATAATGTCATACATGAAAGATAAATGCTGTATGATCCACTTATATGTGGAAGTTAAAAACACTGAACTCACAGAAACAGAAAGTAGAATGATGTTTGCCAGGTACAGAGAGTTGGGGGAAATGGGAAGGTGCTGGTCAAAGGGTACAAACTTTCAGTTATGAGATGAATAAGTTCCAGAGATCTAACGTGCACATGGTGACTATAGTTAACAATACTGTATCGTGTATTTGAAAGCTGCTATGAGAGAAGAGCATTAATATTCTCACCACCACCACTACAACAACAATAACAACAATGACAACATGGTAATCATTTGAGGTGAAATGTATTAACTCACCTTATTATGGTAAACATTTGTAATACATACATTTATCAAGTCACCACACTGTACACGCTAAACTTACACATTGTCGTATGTCAATTAGATCTCAATAAAGCTGAAAAAATTAAATCTTCCAATTTTTGTTAAATATCTTGAATGTAAAATTTGAAAATAAATAAAAAATGTGTAAAATGTTCACAACTTTTCTGTAGTTTGAAATTAATCAAAATAAAACATTAACCCCAAAAAGTAAATAAATAAATAATATTAGCAAACCAATTCCAGCAACCTATGGAAATTATTATATAATATAAACAAATGAGAATTAGCCCCCAAATGCAACTTTTGTTAATCATCGGAAAATCAACTTGTATAATGTTTTATATTCATAGAAGAAAGTATAAATATCATAACATCATCTCAGTAGATGCAGGGAAAAGCATTTGATAAAATGCAACACCAAATCATGATAAAAACTCTTAAAAAACTAAAGGACATCTATGGAAAATCCACAGCTAACATCATACTTAATGATAAAAGACTTAATGCTTTCCCCTAAGAGAGGAGGCAAGGCAAGAATGTTTGCTCTCACCACTTCTATTCAACTTTGTACTGAAGTTTCTAGGCAGTACACAAGTCAGTAAAAAGAAACTGAAGGCATCCTTATTGGTAAGGAAGCAGTGCAACTATCTGTATTCACAGATGGACATAATCTTATATGTAGTATATCTCAAGGAACACACACACACACACACACACACACACACACACACTAGACCTAATAAACAAGTTTACAGAGGTCACAGGATGTAGGATCAATATCCAAAATCAACTACATTTCAACACACTGGCAAAGAAAAATCAGAAAATGGACTAAGAAAATAATTCCATTAATAATAGTATCTAAAAAATATTTAGGAATAAATTTAACCAATAGTGTAAGACTTGTACACTTAAAAATACAAAAAACTGCTAAGAGAAGTTAAAGCAAAACTAAATAAATATAGAGACATTTCATGTGCATGAATTGGAATCTCAATATTGTCAAGATAGAAATTTTGCCAAGTTGATCTATAAATGCAAAGCAATCTCTATCAAAATAACAGTAGGATTTTTTTTTTTGGGTAAAAATTGACAAGCTAATCTTAAACTATAGATGAAACACAAAGAACTTAGAATAGACAGGATAATTTTATAAAAGAACAAAGTTGAGTAACTTACCTCTCCAATTTCCAAACTTACTATGAAGCCATAGTCATCACTATCATGCTGTATTGGCACAAGGATAGGCATGTAGATCAATGGAATACAAATAAACTTTTCATTTATGGCCAAATAATTGTTGACTAAGGTGCCAAGACTGTTCAATGGGGTAAATATAGTATTTTCAGAAATTGGTGCAGGGACAATGGACTATCCACATGCAACCTTCTTGCATCTCCCCTGCACCCCAAAAAACCCCAAACCAAACAAAAACCCTTATATCATAACCAAAAAGCAATACAAAATGGATCATAGACCTAAATATAGAAGCTAAACCTACAAGCTTTTTTAGAAGAAAACATAGGGGAAATTTTTCATGACCTTGGGCTAGGCCAAGAATTCATTGATATCATACCAAATACATAATTTATAAAACAAAAATTGATAAATTGAACTTTATCAAACTTAAAAGTGTGTGCTCTTCAAAAACATCAGTAAGAAAACAATTAACAAGCCACAGACTAGGAGAAAATATTTGCAAATCCCATATCTGATAAAGAATTTGAATCCAGGATATAAAAAGAACTCCCACAATGCAATAAGAAGGAAAGCAACTCAAATTGTAAAGGACAAAAGGACTTTCAGCTCTGGCCAAGATGGAGCAGCCCCATTCCTCCCAGTCATCCCTCTTAGAACTACGTGCCCTGGACATAATACAACAAATAAATAAAAGAAGATTCTGAATGGTAGAAAGGAGGAGGACAGGCTAGGGACTTGAGACATGATGCAGTGGTGAGTACCCTGGGTTTTCTTTTTGCCTCTCATATATACTAGATGGGGAGCTGAAGAAGTCTGCAATAGAAGCCTTTTTCAAAAAAAGCCTTCTTCCTCTAGCTAAAGACCTGTGAAAAGGGTGATCTAACAGAACAGAATACTTACCCTACTCCAATCAAATATGAACAGAAAAACTCCCCCATGTGGTGTCAGTGAGGCCAAATGGGAGTTGCATTTCCACCCCCGCCCAGCAGCAACTAGGGTTATCTACTTTCTTGCAGCTGGTGTGAATGAGGCCAAGCAAGGAGCTTAAGTTCCAACCCTCCCCCCTACCCCACATAGCAGCAAGGTAAAACTAGGTTGTCCTTGTTGGCCCTCAAATATCTCTATTGAAGTATGGTCACTGGGGCCAGTGGGGAGCTAAACATCCTCTCCCATGTAAGTGGCAAGGAGGAGGTATGAGTTAGCCCTCTACTTTCCTACCTCCCTTGAGACCAGCTGGGTCCAGCAGGAAGTTGAACCTCTATTCCACTCCACAGCAGCAAAGTGGAATGAGGCAGTATGAGGAGGTGCTAGTTGGCACTCCACTTCCCTTCCCCCAGTGAGGGCTTAATGGGTTCAGAAGGGCTCAAAGGGGAATTGCCACTCACATCTGGTAGCAACAAGGCAAAACACCAATTTCCCAAATTTGGCAAAGAGCATAAACCTAACAGATTACCGAAGCTAGTGATCCTCAAAGAGGATCAAAGGAAAAAAAATTATGGCAAAGCACAGCATAACCAAAGTTCTGAGAACTAAAGAACTTATGTGCGGACTTCCCTGGTGGCAAGTGGTTAAGAATCCGCCTGTCAATGCAAGGGACACAGGTTCGACCCCTGGTCTGGGAAGATCCCACATGCCACGGAGCAAATAAGCCCGTGCACCACAACTACTGAGCCCGCGCTATAGAGCCTGTGAGACACAACTACTGAGCCCACGTGCCACAATTACTGAAGCCCGCACTCCTAGAGCCCATGCGCCGCAACAAGAGAAGCCACTGCAACAAGAAGCCTGCGCACAGCAACGAAGAGTTGTCCCTGCTCGCCACAACTAGAGAAAGCCTGTGCACAGCAATGCAGACCAAAGGCAGCCAAAAATAAATAAATTTATTTAAAAAAATAATAACTAACTCTTTTCATACAGACACACATGCACACACACACATTTTACACACATATCTTTGCATCAAAATACTGCACAAATCCCCAGCGTCCCTCAATGGGTGAATGGTTAAACAAACTGGCACATTCATACAATGGAAATACTACTAGCCCACAAAAATAACAAACTATTGATAACACTTGTATCTTAAGTGCATTATGCTGAGAAACAAAGCAAGCCAATCTCAAAGAGTTACTGTATGACTACTTTATACAATATTCTCCAAATGACAAAATTACACAGATTAAGAAGAGATAGATAGTTGCAAGGGGGTTACTAGTGGCCAGCAAAGGAGAGACTATAGTAGGAAGCAAGAGTTCTTTAGTGATAACAGCTCTGCATCTTGATTGTGATGGTGGTCATATCAATCATATGAATTTGTACTTGTGATAAAAACATCACAGGACTATACACAAAACATTTAAAAATTAGTGTATGAAAAAAACTTGTGAGGTCTGTAGTCTAGTTAATTGTGTTGGCCAATGTCAGTTTCGAGGTTTGATAATATAATGTTACATAAGATGTTACCATTGAGGGAAGCTGGGTGATGGGTTCACAAGGCCTTCTGTACAATTTTTGTAACTTCTTTTGAGTCTGTAATTACAGGAAGTTCTTGCTTTGCAAAGAAGTGCAGAATCATAAAAATTATTGTGCAAGTTGAATCTGTGCAAAGCAATCTTAATAATCAATGGGAAAAATTACAATTGTTCTGTGATCTTTAAAATTTCTTGACAAAACACTGAAACTCTTCCTATCAGTTATACATGCATAGGGAAAGTGAAAACAGTAAAATCAATATTTACATAGCTCATGGTAATTTAAAACATTAGAAACATGGAGACTTAAAGTGTTCCATTAACTTGTAAAAATCTTATCAAGAGTAGTTCCAACAGTGCTTGCTTTCCTTTTGTTATATAACTTAGGACTCGAAGTGAATACCTTTTCTATCCTTGGCAAATTGTCATATGGATCAACTTCCAACATATTGCCCTTTGCACTTTCAATGTCCTGAAATATCTCCCAGATTACCTTTAACAAGAAGTTTTTGCTGACATCACTACCTGTAGGATATCTTCACATCCTTTTTGTCGAAGTCATTTCCCTCTTTTATGTTGATAAGTTCTCCTTCACTAAGTTCCTCCGGCTGCATGTCTAGAACAATGGCAGTGCCAATATTCCCACTGGCAGCTAGTTCTTCTATAATTTCACTTACACTGGATTCAGATTTCAGTTCCAGCATACTTACTTTGCATTTCTGTTGCTACACTTTCATATTTGTTGGTCATTTCTCTATTTTTATAAACTGTCCTGTGGGATCATCACTGGGAAAGTAGGTAACACAACCATACACTTCACTGTCTGTGAGTGAATGATAAATCTGTTGTGACAAATCACTGTCAGACTTTGAAAAAAGTGGCAATAGGTCACAGATCAAGATATCTGTTACTTATGTGGTGATTTGTGGACTGATGATCCAGCAGCTAAGTTGGTACCTCATGCAACCATTCCCAGTCAAAATACCATGATAGGTGAAATTCAGACTGTGTTGTTGGGGGACTGGTATTATTTACCTAAATCTTGGTGAATGAAACACATGCATATTGGAATCATGTAAAATGAGGACTGCTTGTATTTCAAAATTAAACAGAAAAAAGCATTAAAAAAAAAAAGTTAAATATAGACTTTTCCAAACAGAGAAACCCCAATTGCTAACAGACCTGCTCTACAAGAAACAATAAAGGAAGCTCTTTAGGCAAAAGGAAAGGAATAATTAGAAATTTGAATACATACAAAGAAATGAAGAGTAATGTAATGGTCAATAGCTTCAATTTATCATATTTGCTACCCATTCTTAAGTCATAGCTTTGACTGGTCTTTGCTTTCAAATCTTCCATGACTCCATTCTTTACAACTCTGGACCCAGAATCAAGCAAACCACCTATATAAAGAGATCTTTAAACAATCAGAGAAATTTGAGTATGGATTGGCTATAGATGACATTAAGAAATTATGATTAACTTCATTAAGTGTGAAAATGACATGGTTATTATGTAAAAAATTCCTTTTTTAAGTTTACAGCAGTGTTTATGGGTGAAATAACATAATGACTGGTATTTGCTTCAAAATATTACCATAAAAATAAAAATGAAAATGAATAGTTGAAGATATGAATGAAATAGCATTGAAAGAATTGATTATTATTGAAACTAGGTTATGGGTATATCAAAGTTCTTTATACTATTCTTTCTACATTTGTGGGTTTTGAAATTTTTCATAATAGATTATTTATTAAACAATAGTCAAACTGACTAGGTTCATATCTAGACTCCATCATTCATACACTGTGTGACTTTAAGGGTTAATTTTTTTTTTTGCGGTATCTCACGTTGTGGCCTCTCCCGTTGCGGAGCACAGGCTCCGGACACGCAGGCTCAGCGGCCATGGCTCACGGGCCCAGCCACTCCGCGGCATGTGGGATCTTCTCAGACCGGGGCACGAACCCGCGTCCCCTGCATCGGCAGGCGGACCCTCAACCACTGCGCCACCAGGGAAGCCCCCAAGGGTTAATCTTAATCATTTGAGTTTAACTGTTTTTTATCTTGAAAGGGGGATTATAATTATAGCTATGAGAATTGATATACTGGTATAGATAAAGTGCTTAAAACTGTCGCTGGCTCTGAACAAGATGTTAGCTAATATATCATCATCACCATCAACAATAACAACAAAATAACAGCACTATATATACCATTATAATTCATTAGAACATGTCCTTATTTCATGTGTTTTCTATTATTTTTGTCAAAATTAGTGTTATAGTAAAAAATATTTAAAGTAATTATTTGTGCTCATGATCACTTCTTGGAATGTTTTTCTAGAAATCAACTTTTGGGATCAATGAGTATAAAGCACTTTAAGAATATTACAGTGGGAGACTAGAAGACTTTTAACAACTCCAGGTTTGGCAGAAAAGGCTGCACAAACTTTACTTAATATTTCTAAGTTTCAATTAGAAACTCCATCTGTAAATGTTGTGTTGGGAAAAAATAATCTCCCAGGTCCCATTTGGAGCCAATAGAGCTTAATGGTTAAGAGACTGATCCCACAAGACACTGAATAGATGGCAGCATTTTGTCTTTAAGGTTACTCCAGATAATTCAGAAAAAGAACTTGAGAGTTATTGAAATGGCTGTAATTGTTGTGAACCTGTCAGGCGGGTACACCCTTTGAGACTGCAACTGAGGTGATAATCACAGCTGTCTTGGAGATGTTTTTTTTCCAGAGTTCCTTCCCCATAACTGGCAGACACCCTTATCACTCCCCTCCAGCCTCCTGCTCTCAAATGCTCCTGTGTTTGTGACTGATAGCAGAAGAATGACATTTGGTATGTGCCTCATATTTTCACATCTCTGTGAATGAGGAGAGTGAAACAAGTGCCCTTGACAATTTAGGTGGAGCTCTTACAACTAGATGGATGTTGGGGAAAGGATTAGGATTAGTTAGTGCACTAAATTGTGTTGATATCCCTCAGGCTAAAGCATTCAGGTTTGGGTGTCCATGGCTGTCATTACTGGACTCTGGACTCTGGCTGCATTTGTGATGCTCACTTTAGTTCTCTTTTCTACAAAGATATAAATCACAAATGTGTTCACATGCCACCCTTGGAGATTCTCTCTGTCCAGTATACAGCAAAAATACAGCATGGAGATTCTCATTTCCATGATAAGAGGTAAAATGTTGCCTAAAGTTACAGGTTTCACCCAATTTAATTTTCATTTTTTTTACCAAGAGTATAATACACTTTTATTTAAACCTTATGATATTCTCTTAAAGAATATATATATATATCCTATCAACCTTAAGGCAATAAAATAATAGGTACAGATTTAAGGTAACAATTTGAGGCAGTGAAGGCAGGGGATTGGAATGAAGAAGGCATCACAAGTATTTTAAGTTATTATCAAGGTTATATTTTCTGTGTGTTGGGTGACAGGTGGAAGAAATAAGAGGGGTAAGGAAAGGATGGGCAAAGAATGGGAGAGAGAAGGAAGGGGGATGGAAAAAAGGAAGGGAGGGAGGGAAGGAGAGAGGAAGGGAAAAAAAGAGGAAGTAATTCATGAGCCAATAATGAGAGTATGTCATAAATCAACAGTTATTAACTCAGGTCCATGAAATAAGTTCAGATTAAAAGAGAGGATCTACATGGATTAAAACCATTAAGTGATGGAAACTCTGATACAAAGAAGGTCCTGATTTTGTGTAATTCTCTAGGAGATTTGAAATTTGAGAAGAATAGCTCTGTAATTCTAACACTATGTGTTATAGTGAAAAAAAGTCCAAATAAAGAGCAATTGTGGATAAAATGTTGTAACCTCTAGCTTGTGTGTGTGTGTGTGCATAGATTCAATTCTTATGTCCTTTTTTTCCTGGTACTGTATATTACCACACTGATATACACATTTGTAGAATCAATGGATGGTATACTTATTATTTTAGTCTGACTTGAAAAATTCGTTAAAATTCTCCAAATTCAATTCATTGCAACTATGTGTGTGTTTCATATTTTTAAACTTTCTCATCTTACACTTTGTTTATGCATATAGAAATGATTTAATTCATGTCATAATTTATCTGTGTATAAGTTTTCCAATTAAACACAGAACTGCTTTAAAGTTTTGTTATTAGGTGCCTCTGTTGCACATTTTGACTGAACGTATTTTAAACATAAAGCAGGTACTTAATTTTCGTTTGTATTTTATGATACCTCAATTTGAAAATATACATGCACCCCAATGTTCATAGCAGCATTATTTACAATAGCCAAGATATGGAAGCAAATACTAAAAGTATATATTTTTTAAGTTAATGCCATCATGGAATTCTTGAGGAGATATTAAAATAAATTTCTCTTTGGATGCATGTTGTCAATGTTGGGAATCACAATTAATGCCAGTATAAATAGTTTAACTAGCCCCATGCAGGGCTCCGTGTTCTATTTTGGGAGATCTGATGGACAAGTTGGTAATTGCATTGGACATGGGCTTTCAATCAACTGGCCTGCAAGCGGTGCTTCAATGATTCACTGAGACCATGATAACTAATCACCGACTTTCCTATAAAATAATACTCTGACAGCCCCAGGAGACACCTAAGTACACATCCACTCCTTCCAGGGAACGGTTAGTTACTCCGAGAGCATAAACCCGTGATTGTATCTTCCTGAATGTTACAAGTGTGCCCTGTCAAAGGCCTCCCCCAAGGTAACTTTTCTTTTCCCCTAGGAGGAGTCAGATTAATTACTTCTCATCACCTCCCTGCTGGGTCCCATCCTTACCATGTAGGGAGAATCCATCAGTGGAATCCTAGTCACACATTTTAAGCCAGACTCAATTTGCCCAGAATCGTTTTTAGCATCCACCTTATTACAAATTCTCCAGAACAAATTAAAAATATTACTTAAGCCTACTCTTAGCATGGAGATGATAGAGAAAAATATTTTTAAAACATTTTTAATGATAACTGCTCCAGATTCCACACTGTCATGGACCAGGATGATCTGGGGATTAGAGCTCTTGACCAGCTAAATCTGGAAGATGAATAAGAAGCAGGATAAGGAAAGACATCAAAATTACAGTATTTCCCAGTAAAAGGTACTATCAATTGAGGCAGAGGGAAACCTGGATGCAAATCTCACCACGAAACACATACTTCTGAAGAAATCCTTAAGATGGAGAAGGCTGTTTGCAAATGTATACCAAAGACAGGATATGGGTTGAATCCATTCCTCTTTGGTGAGCATTAATCTAATCTGCAGGTTTATGCATCATGCATCTCCTTGAAAGGAGGTCTTTTGATTTTGTGGATGCAGCCTCTCCCTGCAGGCTTTGATGTCGTCTGTGTATATCAGGTTCATTGAAGGATGATGCTCCCTGTTAAAGCATTTACTGTTTGTCAGGGTTTGTGGTGAGCACTTTGTATTTACCAACCATTGGGAAAGTTTGAAATTATTTATGGCATCTTGCAAGTTTAACTTCCACAGAACCCAATGAGGTGGGGATATATTACACTCACTCTATAGGTGAGGGAGATAAATGCAGTTACTTTTTAAATTTAAATTTTATATTGGAGTATAGTTGATTTACAACGTTGTGTTAGTTTCAGGTGTACAGCAAAGTGATTCAGTTATATATATACATATAGCCATTTTTTTCAATTCTTTTCCCATAAAAGATATTACCAAATATTGAGTAGAGTTCCCTGTTCCATACAGCGGGTCCTTGTTGATTATCTATTTTATAGTAGTAGTGCGTATATGGTAGTATGTATATGTGAATCCCAAACTCCTAATTTACCCCTCCACCTCCATCTTTCCCATTTGGTAACCATAAGTTTTTTATTGAAGTCTGTGAGTCTGTTTCTATTTTGTAAATAAGTTCATTTGTATCATCTTTTTAGAATCCACCAATAAGTGATATCATATAGTATTTGTCTGACTTACTTCACTTAGTATGATAATCCCTAGGTCCATCCATGTTGCTGCAAATGGCATGATTTCATTTTATTTTATGGCTGAGCAATATTCCATTGTATATATGTACCACATCTTCCTTATCCAATCGTCTGTCAATGGACATGTAGGTTGCTTCCATGTCTTGGCTACTGTAAACAGTGCTGCAATAAACCTTGGGGTGCATGTATCTTTTTGAATTATGTTTTTTTCTGTTCAGCATCAGTGATTTCCACTTCTTTATCTATCAGATCACTGATCCACTCCTCTGTATCATTTAGTGTACTGTTGATTCCTTCTAGTGTATTTTTCTTTTCAGTTATTTTATTCTTCATCTCTGTTTCGTTGTTCTTCATATTTTCTAATTTTTTGTTAAAAATTTCTAACTTCATTTTCTCTCAAGTTATTTGATCATCTTAACAATCACGACTCTGAATTCTTTCTTGGGTAGATTGCCTACCTTCACTTCACTTAGTTCTTCTAGGGTTTTATCTTGTTCCTTCGTCTAGAATATATTCCTATGTTGACTCATTTTGCCTAAGTTACTGTTTATATTTTAATCTATCTGGTAGATTGGTTATGTTTTCTGACATTGGAGAAGTGGCCTTTTGTAGGAGATGTCTTATGGGTCCCAACAGCAGACTCCTCTATTGTCACCCAAGCTATATCCTCTAGGGGTTCCCCTTATGAGGGCTGTGTGGGTCTTTCTATCATGGTGGGCTATCTGGGTGGTCTGCTAGGCTTGGTTTGCACCCAGTCTGGTTGGTTGCCAGGCCCTGCCTTGTGAAAAGCCTGCCAGCTGCAGGTTGCAGGACTGGGTCATGAGGTGGCTGACTGCAGAACCCCAGGGGACCTCAGGGCTAGTGTGGCTCACTGGTGGGTGGTGTCAGGGTCCAGAAGGCTCTGGGGCTGTTGCTCACCCACTGCTTGGTGAAGCCAGGTCCTGGGGTTAGTGCCAGCCTACTGGTGGGCAAAGCCAGGTCCTGGAGTCTGGTTGCAGGGCCCAGGAGTCCCAGAGCTGATGCCAGATTACTGGTGGTGGAGGGGGCAGTGGTTCCTGACACAGTTGGGTAAGGGTTCTGGGTGTCCCAAAGCTTGTGTTGGCTTGCTAGTTGGCAGGACAGGGCCCAGCTGGGTCAGGGCAGGGTCTGGCCTGCTGACGGGCAGGCTGGGTTCACAGGCTGCAGGATTCTGGTTTTCTTGCATCTGGTATCTGCCCTGTGGTAGGCGAGGCTGGTCCAGAGGCTAAAGCAGGCCCTGGAAGGCAGAGCTGGGGCCCAGGGGATTTTAGGGCTGGTACCTGGCCACTGGTCAGTGGCGTTGGGTTCTGGGCCATTTGGTCGGCAGGGTCATGTCCAGAGGGGGCCATGGCTTCAGTGGTTCTTAAAGCAGCCTGTCTGCTAATGTGTGAGTCCACGTCCTTGCCCAGTCAAGTTGCCTCAAACCATTGAGGTTTCCCAGCAACGGTATCTACAGGCTGTTGGGCCAGGGTAGGGCTGGGTTCCACAGCTAATAAGCTAGAGGGAGGATTCCACAATGGTGCTTGCCAGCTTATGTGCTTATTTTCTATTTGTTCATCTTCTTTGGAAAATAACTATTCAAGTCCTTTTTTCATATTATAATCAGGTTACGTTGTTGTTGTTGAGCTTTAGAAGTTCTCTATATAATCTGGATGTGAATCCCTTATTAGATACGTGATTTGCAAATATTTTCTCCATTCTGTGAGTTGCCTTTTCACTCTGTCGATAGTGTCCTATTACGCACAAAAGTTTTAAATTTTGATTAAGTCCAATTTACCTAATATTTTTCCTTTTACCATCTGTGTTTTTGCTGTCATATCCAGTTGCCAAACCCAATGTCATGAAGATTTTTCCCTGTGTTGTCTTCCAAGAGTTTTAGATCTTACATGTAGGTCTTCAATCTATTTTGAGTTTATTTTTGTGTGTGGCATAAGGGTCCAGCTTCATTCTTTTGCATGTAGATATACAGTTTCCCAGTACCATTTGTTGACTTGCCTTTCCACCACTGAATGATTTTTGCTCCCTTGTCAAAAACAGATTGGCCACATAAATGAGGACTTATTTCTAGGCTCTCAATCCTGTTCTCTATGTGTCCTTATGTCAGTACCACAGTGTTTAGATTACTATTATCTTTGTAGTAAGTTTTGAAATCAGGTGTGAGTCCTCCAATTTTTTTTTTTTAAGATTGTTTTGGCTATTTGGAGTCCTATGAGATTCCAAACTAACTTTAGGATTAGTCTTTCCATTTCTGCAAAAAATGTTGCTGGGATTTTGATAGAGTTTGTATTGAACCTGTATTTCACTTTGAGTAGTACTGTCATCTTAATAATATTGGGTCTTCCAGTCCGTTAACATAAGATGTCTTTCCATTTATTTTTGTCTTCTTTAATTCCTTTCAGCAATGCTTTGTAGTTTTCAGTGCACAAATCTTTCCCTTCTTGGTTAAATTTATTCCTCAGTGTTTTATCTACTTATTTTCTGATGCTATGTAAATGGAATTGTTTTCTTAATTTCCTTTTGGATCATTCATTGTTCTAGTGTACAGAAAAGCAACTGATTTTTGTGTCTTAATTTGGATCCTGCAACTGTCTTGGTTTATTAGCAACTTCCCTGAATTAGCTGTGTGTGCATGTGTGTGTGTCTGTGTGCACGTGCAGACATGCACATGTCAGTAATCTCTGGGGTTTTCTACCAGAGATTAGGGTCAATGTTTGCTTCATATATTGATATTTTGGGGTCTGATGTTCAGTTATTTGTTTACAAAATTGTTATATCTTTTTGGTGAGTTGACCCTTTGATAAATAATATAATGTCCTTCTTGCCTTCTCTTGGTAAGACTAGATACATTCCTTCTTGTGGAATAAACTTTATCACACAAAGGACCTGATACAGGGTAAACCACACTTTTCCTTGTTATAAGGAGAATTTCACAAGATGGATACATTTCTATGTAATCTCTCCTTCTTCTGCTAAAGAGGATACAACAATATAATGGCAAACAATCCATCACCTCAATTGGATCTGTCCTATCCATATCAATAAACACGTTAATGTGTCTTTTAATTATTCCCAGACAATGACTTAGTTGTTTCCTACAAGCAAGTGCCTCCCAGAAACCCAGCATGTTTGTTCCAAATGTTCACAATACAAGCAAATGCTACTTAATTCTACTTTGTGTCATATTCTACTTTTTTTACTTTAAAAAATAATTTTATTTAAGTATAGTTAATTTACAATGTTGTTAATTTCTGATGTACAGCAAAGTGATTCAGTTATACATATATATAATCTTTTTCATTTTCTTCTCCATTATGCTTTTAACATTTATTTTTTAATATCTTTATTGGATTATAATTGCTTTACAATGTTGAATTCGTTTCTGCTGTACAACAAAGTGAATCAGCTATATGTATACCTATAACCCCTCCCTCATGAGCCTCCCTCCCACCCTCCCCATCCCACCCCTCTAGGTCATCACAGAGTAACAAGCTGATCTCCCTGTTCTATACCGCAGCTTCCCACAAGCTATCTATTTTACACATGGTAGTGTACATATGTTAATACTACTCTCTCAATTCGTCCCACCCTCCCCTTCCCCTCATGTCCACAATTCTGTTCTCTACGTCTGTGTCTCTGTTCCTACCCTGCTCTAGGTTCATCAGTACTGTTTTTCTAGATTCCATATATATGTGTTAACATACAGTATTTGTTTTACTCTTTCTGACTTACCTCACTCTGTATGACAGACTCTAGCTCCACCCACATCACTACAGACGACTCAGTTTCATTCCTTTTTATGGCTGAGTAATATTCCATTGCATATATGTACCACATCTTGTTTATCCATTCATCTGTGGATGGTCATTTTGGTTGCTTCCATGTCCTGGCTATTGTAAACAGTGCTGCGATGAACAATGGGGTGCATGTATCTTTTTGAATTATGGTTTTCTCAGGGTATATACCCAGTAGTGGGATTGCTGGGTCATATGGTAGTTCTATTTTTAGTTTTTAAAGTAACCTCCACACTGTTCTCCATACTGGCTATATCAATGTACATTCCCACCAACAGTGCAGGGGGGTTCCTTTTTTTACACACACTCTCCAGCATTCATTGATGGTAGATTTTTTGATGATAGCCATTCTGACCAGTGTAAGGTGATACTTCATTGTGGTTGTGATTTGCATTTCTCTAATGATTAGTGATGTTGAGCATTTTTCATGTGTTTGTTGGCCATCTGCATGTCTTCTTTGGAGAAATGTCTATTTAGGTCTCAAGTGGGTCTCTTGTAGACAGCATATATATGGGTTTTGTTTTTGTATCCATTCAGCCAGTCTGTGTCTTTTGGTTGGAGTATTTAATTCATTTACATTTAAGGTGATCATTGATATGCATGTTCCTATTACCATTTTCTTAATTGTTTTGGGTTTGTTTTTGTAGGTTTTTTCCTTCTCTTGTGTTTCCTGCCTAGAGAAGCTCCTTTAGCATTTGTTGTAAAGCTGGTTTCGTGGTGCTGAATTCTATTAACTTTTGCTTGTCTGTAAAGCTTTTGATTTCTCTGTCAAATCTGAATGCGATCCTTGCTGGGTAGTGTAATCTTGGTTGCAGGTTTTGCCCTTTCATCACTTTAAATATATCCTGCCACTACCTTCTGGCCTACAGAGTTTCAGCTGAAAGATCAGCTGTTAACCTTATGGGGATTCCTTTGTATTTTATTTATTGCTTTTCCTTTGTTGCTTTTAATATTTTTCTTTGTGTTTAATTTTGGTTAGTTTGATTAATATGTGTCTTGGCGTTAATATGTTAATAGGTGTCTCAGTGTCTTGAGTTTATCCTGTATGGGATTCTCTGTGTTTCCTGGACTTAATTGACTATTTCCTTTCCCATGTTAGGGAAGTTTTCAACTACAATCTCTTCAAATATTTTCTCAGACCCTCTCTTTTCCTCTTTTTCTTCTGGGACCCTTGTAATTCGAATGTTGGTGCACTTAATGTTGTCCCAGAGCTCTCTGAGAATGTCCTCATTTCTTTTCATTCTTTTTTCTTTATTTTGCTCTGCTGCAGTTATTTCCACCACTCTATTTTCCAGCTCACTTATCTGTTCTTCTGCCTCAGTTATTCTGCTATTGATTCCTTTTAGTGTATTTTCCATTTCAGTTATTGTGTTGTTCATCACTGATTGTCTGTTCTTTAGTTCTTCTAGATCCCTGTTAAACATTTCTTGTATCTTCTCCATCTGTGCCTCCATTCTATTTCTGAGATTTTGGATCACCTTTACTATCATTACTCTGAATTCTTTCTCAGGTAGTTTGCCTCTTTCCTCTTCATTTATTTGGTCTTATGGGTTTTTATCTTGCTCCTTTGTCTGCAAGATATTTCTCTGTCTTCTCACTTTTTCTTATTTACTGTGTTTGTAGTCTCCTTTCCCCAAGCTGCAGGGTTGTAGTTCCTCTTGCTTCTGTTCACTGCCCCTGGTAATGAGGTTGGTCCAGTAGCTTGTGTAGCCTTCCTGATGAGAGGGACTGGTGCCTGTGTTCTGATGGGTGGAGCTGAGTCTTTTCCCTCTGATGGGCAGGACCTTGTCAGTGGTGTTTTGGGTTGTCTGTGGCCTTAGTATGACTTTAGGTAGCCTGTCTGCTGTTAGGTGGGTTTGTGCTCCTGTTTTGTTTGTTGTTTGTTGTGAGGTGTCCAGCGCTGGGAGCTGCAGGCAGTTTGGTGGAGCCAGGCCTTGTATTCAGATAGAGGTCTCCTCGAGAGCTCTTGCTGATTAATATTTCCTTGGGCCAGGAATTCTCTGGTGGTCCAGCATCCTGGGCTCAGCGCTCCCTTCCCAGAGGCTCAGGCCTGACTTCCAGTTGGAGAACCAAGACCCCTCAAGTCACTCATTATGGCAATAAAGGGGATTAAGAAAAAAAAAAAAGACAAACAAAACCCCAAATAGTAAAGGAAAAATCAAACAAACAGAAACTGAAACAAGGAAACATGCACAAACACAAAAGAAACAAAAACAGAACAAAATAAAACAAAAGGCAAGAGGACAACCAGACAAACAAAAGAATTCAAAAACGAAATCAGACAATTAAAAACAAAACTAAGACAGAAAGCCAAAAAACAAAACCAGAGCAGAGTGCCAGCTGAAGAATAAAGCAAAGAAACAAAACTAACCAACAAAAATGATTTTTTAAAAAGAGGGGGCTTCCCTGGTGGCACAGTGGTTGAGAGTCTGCCTGCCAATGCAGGGGACACGGGTTCGTGCCCTGGTCCGGGAAGATCCCACATGCCGCGGGGCGGCTGGGCCCGTGAGCCATGGCCGCTGAGCCTGCACGTCTGGAGCCTGTGCTCCGCAACAGGAGAGGACACAACAGTGAGAGGCCCACGTACCACAAAAAAAAAAAAAAAAAAAAAAGAGGAAAAAACACAGACCAACAGCAAAACAAAGTAGAACTAGAAATATAAAAAATACGTTGAAGAAAAAGAAGAAAAAAAAACAAAAAAGGGAAAAGAACACAGAACAACCAAAAAGCAAAGTAAAAGTAGAAATATATAAAAAATAAATATAAGAAATATATTAAAAAACAAGAAAATCCCAAAAGAGTAAATTTAAAAAAAAACAACAAGAACCAGAAAAAAAAGAGAAAGAACAACAGAACAAATCAAAACATAATAAAAGTAATAGTAATAATAATGTTTTCCTGGGGTCCCAGCTGTCAGTGTCCTTGCCCCCGCTGTGCGCCACAGCCCACCTCCACCTCCCCAAGGGGCCCTCCATTGCCTCTGGGCTGGTCTCTGGACCTGGCATGGGCCCTTATGGGGACCACTCAGACTCTGATCTGGTTGAACTCCCATGTCTGCTTGCTCCCAAAGTCCACAGCTGCCAGAGCTTGACCATTTCTTTTATGGGAGTTCTCATTGTCTACTCAAATATTCCATAGATGCAGGTCTACCTAGCTGATCGTGGGGATTTAATCTTCAGCTTGTGCAGCTGATGGGAAGATTTTCAATCCTCTTCCTTGGTCACCCTGCCCAAGGGGTTCAGCTTTGGTTTTATTCCCACCTCTGCGTGTGGGCCACGAAGGGTCTGCTCCTAGGGCTGCCCTGGAGCACTGGTGTCTGCCCTGGTGAGGACAGGGCATGGAGGTGGTATGGCTGCTTGGACTGTGCGAGACCCAGCAGTGCCAAATGTGCAGGGAAGCTGGCAGCCATGGGTGAAAGCAATATGGCCCTAGTGAAGGCCTTTTTTTTTTTGCACCTGGTGGCAGGTGTGTGAGGAGCAGCCCTAGGAGGGCTTTTACTATTGTCCATCAGCAGATCCTGGCATATGGGGAGAGAGAGGCTACAATAATGGCTCCACCCCCTGTGTGTGACTCAGCAGTAGCGCCCTGCTTCCATGGCAGTCTGGTCTTCCTCCATAGGCATTACCTGTTGCAGATTTTCTCCCTCCCGTCCCCTCAGTTCGTCTCCCTGCAGCAAACAGCAGTCCTCGCCCCAGGCCTGCTCTCCAATCCCTACGCTCCATCTCCCAGCCACCTTGCACACCAGTGAACACACACCCCAGTCTGTGGCACAGTAGGGCTGTGGCCCAGGCCATCTGTGTAGTTCTCACTCTGTCCTGTGACAGACTGGCCACTTCACCCTCCTCCAACAGCCTTAAATGCTTCCCTTCTGTCCCAACCGATTTCTCCATTGGAGGGGGGCTTCCCCAGATGCGGGAATCCCTCCTCTGCTTCAACTCCCCCACTCTGGGGTGCCTGTCCCGTCCTGCATCCTCCTCTCCTTCTCCCTTCTTTCTTTCGTCCTACCCAGTTATGCAGGGATCTTTATAATCCTTTTCAGTGTCCCAGGTCTTCTGCTGGTGTTCAGCTGGTGTTCTGTGAGAACTGTTGCATCTGTGGATGTATTCCTGATGCATCTGTGGAGAGAGATGAACTCCACGTCCTCCTACTCCTCCACCATCTTGGATCCCCCAATCTCTACTTTGTTTTAATGCAACAAGAGATTTTATAATCTGAGAATGGATTATGTCTTGGGGAAAATTTGGCCAATACTGTGTATATAACATGCTTTTAATATCTGTTACTGGTGATGGTAGAGATGATGATGGTGTGTGTGTTTGGGAGGAGGTGGAATGGTGAACACACTAACTAGTAAAACTTTTAAGGAAAAATAATGATGACATATTGTTTTTGTATCCCAAAATATCATTGTTAGCAATATCTGTGAGGTTTAAAATTTACTCTGAAATATCTGGAAATTTTCATGGAAATTCTAGAAAGCTGGGTTGTTTGGATTCAGTTATTACTTTAATAAGGGAAAATAATTTATGCTGTGCAATTGAAAGAAAATTATCAACTAAAAAAAAATAATATAATGCCCTTCTTTGTCTCTTGTAACAGTTTCTGACCTAAAGTCTATCTTGTCTGATATTAGTATAGCCACCCCAATTCTCTTTTGGCTACTATTTTCAGGGAATATCTTTTTCCATCCCTTCCCTCTCAACAAAGTTGTGTATTTAGATCTAAATAAGTCTTTTATAAACAGCATACAGTTGGATCATTTAAAAATTCATTCTGCTAATCTCTACCCTTTGATTAAAGAGTTTAATCTATTTTTGAAAGTAATTACTGATAAGCAGGGACTTACCTCTGCTATTTTGCTATCTGCTTTCTGTATGTTTTACAGCTTTTTTGTTCCTCATTTCTTCCATTACTTCCTTCATTTGTGTTTTTGTCGTGACCCATTTTGATTCCCTTTCATTTTATTTTGTGTATACTTATTTTATAGGTATTTTTATTATGGTTACCATGAGTATATTACATATAATATCCTAAAGTTCTAACAATTTAATTTGAATTGATACCAATTTAACTTTAATCACATACAAAAATGCTACCCCCAAACAGCTCCAACTCTCTCCTTTATGTTACTGGTGTCACAAATTACATCTTTATAGATTGTATGTACAATAACAAAGACTTATAATTTTTTTTTTATCCATTCATCTTTCAGAACCTGTTGAAAAAGAAAAGGTTAGAAACCAAAGTTACAGTACTGGCTCGTATATTTGCCCACATACTTACTTTTTTTTTTTTTGCGGTACACGGGCCTCTCACTGTTGTGGCCTCTCCCATTGTGGAGCACAGGCTCCGGACGCGCAGGCTCAGCGGCCATGGCTCACAGACCCAGCCTGTCCGTGGCATGTGAGATCTTCCCTGACCGGGGCACAAACCCGCATCCCCTGCATCGGCCACCACTGCGCCACCAGGGAAGCCCACACATACTTAATTTTAATGGAGTTCTTATTTCTTCATATGGATTCCAGTTACTATCTGTCATTTTTTCATTTCAGTCTGAAGGAGTTCCTTTATCACTTCTATCACTTTTATCACTTTTATCACTTCTTGTAGGGCATGTGTGGTGGTAATGAACTCCCTCAGTTTTTGTTTATCTGGGAATATCTTAACTTCTCCCTCTTTATTAAATGAACATTTTGCTGGGTATAGAATTCTAGGTTGACCATTTTTTTCTTTTAGCACTTTAAATATATAATTCCAGTGGCTTCTTGCCTCCAAGATTTCTGATTAGAAATCACCTGATAATTTCATTGAGAATCACTTATATGTAGTAAGTTCCTGACATTAAGCCCTTTTTATTGTAATGTTATTGCCTAAAATTAAGATTTGATTGCCAAGGCATCAATTTCAAACAAGCCTATTGTCAGCTATATGACCCAGGTATTATCTAAAAAACTAGATGAGGAATCAGACCTCATTCATCCATGAAGTTCCCCTTTTAGAAACCCCTGAGTAACCTAGATAACTGACCACTTGAGTGACCTTGTTTTTCCCTTCCTGTGCCTAAATTCCCAGTCTTAAGTTTCAAATTTGCCAATAAACAGTGAATCTTGAAACCCCAGGCAACCCACACTTGACCCCAATAAATTCAGAACCCCAGGTCCATTCTCTCAATCTGTGACCATGTTGTGTGGCTCTCAGGTGTGTTGTGTACCCTCCAGGATGTTAGAGTAATAAAGCTTGCTTTTTCAAATTTCTCTGATAGTTGTTGCTGAGGTGCATCTTGCAATCATAATAAGAATCACAAGGGTTAGTCCTGCTGCAACACTGCATTTGGTCAGGGAAATATATCTGTGGGAGCTTGACACAAGTAGTATGGGCCCAGGTGAGTGCCTCAGGCATTCTGAACCAATAACATCACTACTGATAGGCTGAGAGTGACATTAAATGAACCGCTTCTCTCCAGCTGATTTGAAGATTCTCTTTGTCTTTTGCTAGTTTCATTATAATGTGTCTCAGGGTGAGTTTCTTTGAGTTTACCCAACACGGAGTTTGTTCACCTTCTTGAATCTGTAGATTCATGTATTTCAATAAATTTTGGAAAATTTAAGCTGTTATTTCTTAGAATAATATTTCGGTACATTTCTCTCTCTTCTTCTGGGACTACCATATTGTTCCCTTGATGGTGTTCCACAAGTCCCTTATACTCTATTCACTTTTCTTCATTTTTCTCTTATCTACTCCTCAGAGTTGATGATTTCAATTATCCTATCTTCAGAATAATGGATTCTTTCTTCTGCCTGCTCAAATTTGCTGTTGAGTATCTCTAGTGAATTTTTCATTTCAGTTATAGTACTTTACATCTCCATAATTTGTTTGGTTTCTTTTGATAATTTGTTATTATTAATTCACATTTGTTCTTACATAATTTTCCTGATTTCCTCAAGTTGTCTGTCCATGCTTTCCTTTAGATCTTTGAGCATATTTAAGACAGTTGTTTTAAATTCTTTGTTCCTGGGCTTCCTTGAGGATCGTTTCTAGAAATTTATTTAGTTCCTTTGAAGGGGTCATGCTTCCTTGTTTCTCTGTATCACTGTAATTTTTTTATTGTTGAAAACTGTTCATTTGACTATTATAATATAAACTCTTTCATCAGGGTTTGCTGTTTATTTTTTTATTGTTGAAGACTGTAGTACTCCATTTGTTTTGCGACTTTTCCACCTATTTTTGCAGAAACTATTCTTTGCTGTGTTTCATCACTGAAATCTGTTCCCTTAGCTCATGTTTAGCTAATGTTTTAACACAGATTTCTTGAATGCCAAGAGCTCTCATAGGCTTTGCAAATTGGCTTTGTGCTGGAGCAGTCATTCAACACTTAGTCAAGCTTTCTCTGAGCCTAGAGATCTACTCAAGTGAAAGTTTAAAGTCTTCTTAGAGCTTTTTGAGCATGCATCCTGCCTGGGTATGCAGGTGGCTTTCTAAAGTCCCTTGTATACATGGGCTGTTTTTGAATGTATTAATTTCTCATGTAGTCTCACTCTAGCTTCTCCTCCAGACCTTAAATGGCATATTATATGTTTCCACCTGTAATCTCTTGCTCCAGGCATCTGTGAATCTTGTGACTATTAATAGCAGTGCCTACCACTTTTCTGCCTGAGTTTCAAGTTATATGAAATATACAAGTATCTTGTATTCCCCCAGGTTAAAACAGATGTACACAATAACTTGTAAATAAGGTCTGCTCTGCTCCCTGGCTCAAGGGAAGGAACTGGGAACAAGACTGCCATCGTTTCAACACCAAAACTACCATCATGCCCTGGAGGGGTTAGGGAAGGAATGAGTAAAAATGCTACAAAACTTTTCTATTAATTTTAAGATGGCTTTTTCTTAATCAGATATTGGCTTGGTCGCTATAAAACTTTGTTTTCCACAGCTATGATAAAGTTGGTTCAGAAAGCTTCCTGCATGTTTTTCGTTTTTTTTTTTTTTTTTTTTCAATATTTCTGTGGGGTAATGAGCTTGGGGCTTCCTGCTCCACAATTTTCCTCATTTAGCTGAACAAACAGATGTTTAAAGGTTTTTTTAATTACTGAATTTTAGTTTTGTTCATATTATTTGCAATTTCTAGTTTTACTGAATTGTGAAATTTCTACTCCAAGGAATTTATTGAAGTTTTTTGTTGCTGTAATGTACTTTTATATTTTCGACACATACCATCAGCACTGGCTTATTCTTTATTTCCAGAAGACACAGTTTGAAAGATATATCTAGATATGTATTACATTCACTTTATAAAATATGCTATGTATGCATTCTAGGCCAGAATTTCTCAAATTTGTCACTATTAACATTTTGGACAAGATAATTCTTGGTTGTGCCCGTGTGTGGTGGGGGTGGTGATGGTTGTCCTGTGCATTACAGGATGTTTAGCAGCATCCCCAGCCTCTCCATGAGATAAAAGTAGTATCTTCCCCTTAGTTGTGACAACTAAAAATGTCTCTAGACATTGCTAAATGTCCTATGGTGGGTAAAATCATCCTCTGTTGAATACCATTGTTCTAGAGTATGGACTGGCAAACGCTTTTTGGTAAAAGGCAAGATAATAAATATTTTAGGCTTTGCAAGCCATATGGTCCTTGTCACTAGTCAACTACACCTCTGTAGTATAAAGACAGTGCTGACAATATGTAAAAGAACTAGCGTGGCTGAGTTCCAAAAAATTTAATTTAGAAAAAGAAGTGTCAGGTTGCATTTGGCTCAAGGACTATAGTTTGCCAAGCCTTGTTCTAGAACTTCATTTGTTCTCCACTGTATCTGGTATAAAACCAGAAAGGTATATTAAGATCTACTATACCTAATATGTTTATCTTTTATGTTATACCTCTTACAATTGTCGTTTTATGAACCCTGATAACTTATTTCATGCACAGATAATCAAAACATTTATTGCCCTTTTAAAATGGTCTTTAAAAAACATCACTCAAGTGCCCTTTTTCTGATTTCATATTATTTTGCCTAAGTTCGAACTTTAGCAGCCAGGTAAATGAACCTTGATTTATTTGTACATTTATTGGCTTATTAAATTTACTGTTTTATATTTCAAACTTTCTACATTATTTTTTAGGTATAACTGTTTGGTAAAATCTGATAGCAGTTATTTAATAGGTAACTTAACTCCTTTAAGTAAGTTGAGTGGCAGATATATTTGTTTTAGTTCATGTTCAGTTATGTTATAAAAAAGTCTTTTTAGGGCTTCCCTGGTGGCACGGTGGTTGAGAGTCCGCTTGCCGATGCAGGGGACACGGGTTCGTGCCCCGGTCCGGGAAGATCCCACATGCCGCAGAGTGGCTGAGCCCGTGAGCCATGGCCACTGAGCCTGCATGTCCGGAGCCTGTGCTCTGCAACAGGAGAGGCCACAACAGTGAGAGGCCCACGTACCGCAAAAAAAAAAAATAAGTCTTTTTAGTTAATAGTTCTGTTTTCATGGCTCTGTTAATTTTTCTTCTAAAAATTAGGAAGACTGTGTTTTTGCTCTAGTAGGTACTTTTATAATTATAAACTTGTGTAGTTTTTAATCTTCTACTTACTTAGACAGTAACTAGTAATTCCATATTATGGAACCAATGATGAAATCAGTGTTTCTTCTCTCTCCTTAACCATCATTTAATGCCCAATTTTAGTGCCTTTTCTATTATTTCTTAGTGTTTATCATTTTACAATTAAATAAAAATCCTATAACTTGGTTTGTCAGTTGTAAATGATACACTTGGACTCCCAGCCTTTAAAGATCAGAAAATCAGTATGCTAGTACTGCATTCGTTATGTTATACCTTCATTTTCCACATTGTACTGGATCTATTCTTTGTAAACTACCAAAGACACAGGTCTCTAAAAATTCCCACCTAGGGAATTCCCTGGTGGTCCAGGGTTAGGACTCCACGCTTTCACTGCCAAGGGTGCAGGTTTGATCCCTGGTTGGGGAACTAAGATCTCGCAAGCCATGTGGCATGGCCAATAAATAAATAAAATTAAAATTAAAATTCCTACGTATAACTGATCACTTTGGATTTACTTTTCCCTGGATACCTTCTTCTAGTACTCAGTAACTCACCTGAGTAGTTCCTATTTAGACGTTCTTCCTCTAATAACCATGGATCTTCTCCTTCCCCCAAATTGAAGGTCACATCTGGTTTTCCAAAGCAATACTCTATAAGTGGAAAAGAATTTATAATTTGGATCAGCTACATGGGCTTCAATACTTCTGGATATAAAGGAAGGTACAGCTTCAGGAACTATACAATGAAGGTGCTCATTTGACCTTTCTGAGGAGGTGACAGAAGGAATGAATCTTCTTAAATCCCTGAACCTTAGGACTAAATAATTAAATTCTAAAAATAATCCATGTGTGGGGTTTTATACAAGGGATTTCATGGGGACTGTCACTTTACCTCCTCATGTCAAACAAGTAGAAAATCATACAAAATGGAACAATAGGCAGTGCAGGACAGGAATTCTTAAGAAAAAGGAAACAAATTAGGTGAGTCCCGTTATTGCCACAGTACAGAAAATTTCTATGCCACAACACAGTAAGGGAAACCAAAGAAAGCCTGACACTCTCAGTAAGTTGAGGAGACAGAGTTAGTAATTTAGGAATGCCAAGGCAGCTAGAATCTTCAAGACAAAATACTGGAGGGGAAAGAGCTGTAGTAAGGAAGAGCTGTAGAAATCTGCAGAAAGATCTCCTTGAGTCTTTGGCTGAGTAGAGACTTGTGCATGCATGTAAGGAAACTACCTGAGACTGGGGAAAGAATCACTGGCAAGGAGTAGGATGATAAATCACCAAAGCACAGACAGAGATGGGAAGCTTGTTATCCTACCAGCCAGAGTAGAAAGATCTCTTAATTCATGGATGACTCAGTAGAATAACCTGAAAGATCTGCCTTAGTACAGAAGCAAAGCCAGCCCTAGACTGCTCTGAATCCAAGAGAACAAAGCTTTAGATCTTGAAAGGATAAAACTAATTCCAAATAACTTTATTCCAGGGAAAGCCCCCAGATATTTTAAAATACCAAAAAATACAGCACCCGACAAATTAAAATCCATAACTAGCAACCAATAAAAAATTATGAAGTATGAAAAGAAGGCACATATGACCCTTAACCAGGAGAAGAGTCAGTCAAAAGAAACAACAGGATATGACACATATGATAACAGTAGCAGTTAAGAACAAGAGAATAAACAGGATTGCATTCTTGAGGCATTCACATGGTAAGGTCTGCTCACCCACTGAGAGGAGGTGGCTGTAGTTCTCCAGTATCACATCTCTGTACAGGATACTCTGAGCAGGGCCCAGGTGTTTCCACTCCTGGGTTAAATCCACAGTCACGTCCTTGAATGACACTCATGCCTGTAATAGCACATTTCTGATTAATCTGAAGGGTTTAGAAACAGGTAACATAGAAAATACCTTTGAAAACTCTTGTGATGTTTACTGTTGAGAGTTTAAAGCAAAATATTGTAAAATAATAAATAAAATTATAAATTATTACAGCCCTAATTTTGTCTTATACTTTGGGGGCATCACACAATTAGTACAAATATTATTTTCATGCCCTAATTCATTTGTATATATTTCTAAAATATGTACTTATAATCTCAGTTAATATACTACCAAGAAAGCTTAGTGCCTTTTTTAAAAAACTTTTTTTTTATTTATTTAATTTTACTTTTTGGCTGCGCCGTGTGTTAGTTGCAGCACGCGGGATCTTCCTTGAGGCATGTAGGATCTTTCATCGTGGCTTGCAGGCTTCTCTCTAGTTGTGGTGTGTGGGCTTCTCTCTAGTTGCGGCCTGTGGGTTTTCTCTCTCTAGTTGTGGTGTGCAAGCTCCAGGGCACGTGGGCTCTGTAGTTTGCGGCACGTGGGCCCTCTAGTTGAGGTGCGTGAGCTCAGTAGTTGTGATGCGCAGGCTTAGTTACCCCGCGGCATGTGGGATCTTAGTTCCTCAACCAGGGATTGAATCCGTGTCCCTTGCATTGGAAGACGGATTCTTTACCACTGGACCACCAGGGAAATCCCAAAGCTTAGTGTCTTTTTAAAGATAAAGTCATTGTAAATAGGGTTCCTATAATCATTTCTTATACACCAATGGTTCATACACCTGAGCACTCTCTAGGTTACACAAATCCTCAGCCAGAGTCCTCTGCTGGGGTAATGGGGGAATCAATGAATAGAAGCGTGTAAGCCCTGGAGGGAATACTCAGAACCAGACCTGTATTTCAGGAGCTCATATTTATACTCAACAGATTTCCAGCAGAGGTACCATGGCAATCCAATGAACAAAGTTCATACTTCTCAACAAATGGTGCTATAATTTTCAAACATATATAAGGGGAATAAAAAGGTAAAATGCTTTTGGCCATATTAGGCAAATATTTCTTAGATAGGACAAAAAAGCATATATCATTGTTACTTACTGAATTGTGTCCCCCAAAGTTCATATGTTGAAGCCCTAACCCCCAATGTTACTGTATTTGGAGATAGGGTCTTTAAGGAGGTAATTAAGGTTAAATGAAGTTAAAATAGGTGGGGCCCTAATCTGATAGGACCAATGTCGTTATAAGAAGAGGAGGAGACACCAGAGATCTCTCTCTTCCTGTGTGTGTACAGAGGAAAGGCCATGTGAGAACACAGCAATAAGGTGGCCCTCTGTGAGCCTGGAAGAGTTGGTTCACCAGAAACCAACACTGATGACATATTGATCTTGGACTTCCAACCTCCAGAGTTATAAGATATTTCTGCTGTTTAAGCCACCCAGTGTGTGATATTCTGTTATAGCAACCAGCATAGACTAATACATTCATAAAAGAAACCGAAAAAGTTATGAAAAATTGATAAATTTAAAACCTCTGCTCTTTGAAAAATACTGTTAAGAATATGAAAAAACCTAAAATTGAGAGAGAATATCTACAAATCATGTATCTGTGGAAATATTTTTATAGAACATATGTAAGTCTCCAATCAAATAGGCACCTTCACCAAAGAGTAATGGATAACGAACAAAAACATGCTTATTATTAGGCATTAGAAAAATTCAAATTAAAACTAAAATGAAATACCATTACAAACCTAAAATAATGGCTCAAATAAAAAACCTGATATTGTTAAATGCTGGTGAACATACAGAGTAACCATGACCCTGACACATTGCTGATGGGAATGCAAACTAGGACAGCCACTTTGGAAAACAATTTGACATTTTCTTACAACATTAGACATATAATTATTATGAGACCCAGCAAATCCACTCATTCCTTCACATTAACCCAAGAGACTGAAGACATATGTTCACACAAAGAAACCTGTATATGAATATTTATGGCTGGAAATAACCCAAATATGCATCAACTGGTGAATGGATAAATAAACTGTGGACTAGCCACACAACAGATGACTACTCATCAATAGAAAGGAACAAACTACTGAAACATGGACCGGAGACAGAGTGAATGGCACTGTTTGACTCCTGGATCTGTCACAATAATTGGCCCTGGACAATTCACTGACACTCTCAGGTCTAATGTCTTGAAAGTTTTAAATGAGTCAGAGGTAGATGACCATAGAAACCTTTCAGGAACCATCACTGTGGGACTCTGTGAAGTCAGGATAGTGCCACATGTGTGACAGCAGCATCTGTAAACGGGCAATTTAGGGAGAGTGGAGACAGCATTTCCGCCCTCTGCCTGGTTATCCTTTACTCCCAGACCTCAACCTCACTAGCTCTCCAACAAAGTGGCCTTCCCTGAGCAGCCTGCCCCTGGGCCACCCCAGCTCACCTTGCTCTTTTCAAGACTGGCCCAAACTCCCAACTGTCACACCATGTGGTGGCTTCTGAATGTGGTGGCATTACCAAGTCTGGCTCATTCCTGGCAGAAGGATCAAGAACTACTTCTTGATCTTGTGCAGACCTGCTCCTGGGCTCTTCTGCCTCCACTCTGTAGCGCTGGGGAGAGGTCTAAGGTCAAGGGGTGCTCTCTTCCAGGTAAGACTCCTTTACCAGAGTCCCCCTGCTTCGTACTTCACAAGAGCTGCTGTGCTCTAAAATGAATCTCCCAGGAGCTGGAATCTAGTCCTGGGCCACAATTTTAAGGCCAGAAAGCTGACCTTCTTGGAATTCATTATAATCTTAGACTGAAAACACAGCCTGAAGTGCATGAAGGGATAGGAGGCTCTGTCTGACTCAAAGGATCTGAGGAGACAACAGAAATCCCAGAATACATTTGACATATGGTAGGATTCCATCTACATTCACTTACTATTATATCCCTGGAGATTTGGGGACGTTACTCTGTTAGGTGCTGTGAAGGCTGCAATGCTGATTTCTGGCAGATGTGATATTTAGACAAAGCCTGAGATTGGAAGTAAAGCACACCTGCCCTTGAATCCAGACTCCCTCATTGCTAGCTTGTGACCTGAGCCATCAGTCCACTAACCTGAGCTTCGGTTATTTTTAATGCAGATGGTTAAACAGACCTCACAGAATGGTTGAGGTTTATACATACTCCAACCAATAAAAAGGACGAAGTGTCTTCTAAATATAATAGCAGTTGTCAAGTACCCAGGGCTTAGTACCCTGCACTAGCCTACCTGATTTACAGGTGATGACTTATCTGAGTTTTAAAACAATGCCATGAAGCAGTCATTATTAATGTCCTTACTGACAGATGAGAAACTTCTTTCTTATCCAGGTTCCTTCTGTCGCCCCTGCTTAAAGGTGACAGACCTGGAATTTACCTGGGTCTTTCTGGCTCCAGAGCTCGGGCTCCACCACAGACCCACCGCCTGCGCTTTCTGGCACGCTCACCATCCGCATTATGAACAAACAAGCACCACGCTCCCTACCACGGCCGCCGCGGGGGCTTTTCTCCGGTTCGGCTGCAAGTGGGGCCAGACAAACGATCCAGAAGTTCCCGTGAGGCGCGGAGTCTCCATCCCCCCAAATCCACTCTACAGGAGGACAATCAAGGACCCAGCGCCAACTATCAACCAGGGACGAAAGTGCAGAAACAGGAACGCGCAGCTGGGCCTGCACACGCGCAAATGTAGCCTAGACACTACCCAGAGGGCTGCACGGTGACCCAACCAGATTGAAGACTACATTTCCCATAAATCTCTGTTTATTTGCCGTTTCTTTGCAGCGTTTCTTCTTTATTATTAGACTGTTGCAAGGTGTGCTATATGTTCCTTTCTGCCCAGGTTCTCTCAGAGACCCCAGGCGTTATGGGTTAATTTGAACTTTACTGCCAAATACTACATCGCATGGTCTTGCATCACACTCCGAAGGGGAAAACAACAGTTGCCAAAGACGCTGGGAACAATTTGCGAAATTTGAATGTGGAGTGGTGATTAGGAATTGAGCATAATAATGTCAGCGAATATTAGTTACTCAGTTGTTACATGGAATTATATTGATTGACTGGAAAATGTATTGATTTTGTAAAGGCACGCATAAGGACACGGTTTGCACTGAAGTCATCTTGTTAATTCATTTTACAAAATTTGAGCAAAAACTAATTAAAGCAAATACAGCAAAAGGTTAGGTTTCTTAAGTTGATGGAGGGCATAGCTATTTATGGATACTCATTTTACCATTTTCTATTTTTTTGTTGTCTAGGAAAAATTAATAGCTGATCTAAAGGTGAAATAATTTTATTCAAGCCAACCTGTGGATCACAGACCTGGAAACAGTCTTTCAGAAAACTGAGGACTATTCCACCTGTTAGAAGTCAAAGTCATAGTCATATACATTTTCAAGACGAAGGATGGTACGTCAAAATGACACACTGATATTTTACATAAAGTTCCCTAAAGATACATAGTCCAGACCTGCACGTACAAGGGGAGAAGTAGGTCACTATGACCCCTTACAGGATTAGGAAAGGAAAAATTAATCTTCTAAGAAGTTATGTTACTGGTATCAGAAGGAGAAAAAGAAAACACTGATCTTTGTGGTGGAGCAGGCATTTCTGCCTTTGAGGAGGTCTGGTTAATGTATAATGCAGATGCACACAGCACTTTAGGGCTGGCCTAATAGGGGCAAGGAATATGTTATGATTAAAATTTCGTGTCCTGCCTTAAGACATAGCTTTTATTCCATCACTGTTTTTCAAATTTTTGTAATACAAAGAAAAGGATAGGCATTCTCTTTCCATCAATGCCCTGTTAAAACTCTGAGTTGCCAAAAGTAGTCAAGATACAAATAACTTTGGGGAATAAGGCAAATAAGAAACTTGAACATTAAGCACAACAGTACCATAAAAGAAAGTATCTGTGACCAGCAGAATTTATCTCAGGAAAGGGAAAAGAGCAAATTTCAAAAATGCATAATGCACGAAAATGCACACAATTCAAAATAAGAAAACGTTTATCAAGAAAAGCACTCAGGGGGTCTCCCCGGTGGCGCAGTGGTTGAGAGTCCGCCTGCCGATACAGGGGACATGGGTTCGTGCCCCGGTCCGGGAAGATCCCATGTGCCGCAGAGTGGCTGGGCCCGTGAGCCATGGCCGCTGAGCCTGCGCGTCCGGAGCTTGTGCTCCGCAACGGGAGAGGCCACAACAGTGAGAGGCCCACGTACCGCAAAAAAAAAAAAAAAAAAAAGAAAGAAAGAAAGAAAAGCACTCATTTTTCAGAGGTGACCCTACTGCAGCCTTAGTGAGCATCCTGTTGGTTTTTTCTTTTAACCAAATCAGGCACATATGAGCATAATATTATAGGAACATCTTTTAACTAAATTACATATATTGAGCATGTATCTGGTCAATATTATTTCACATCAATCCTTTTTTCTATGACAATGATTGTTAAAGTTTGGTCCTATTCATACAGTGAAAAAAGGATTACAGCCATCAAGAAGTTAGTGCAATTTAAGTGAACACAGGCATAAAGGTTCAGCAGCTTTCCTAGGAAGCTTTCGTTCCCGCCCACGCCTGGGAACTCGCTTCACCGGGCCGTTCAGCCTCCTCAGAGTGCGTGCTGTTGGTGTGGACTGGGCTCGGGGCCACCGGAGGGGGCGGCGGGCACAGTTCAGCGGGCGCTAAAGAGCTCTCCTCGCTGCTCCCCAGGCCCCGCCGCCACCGACGCAGCTCCCTTGGCTCGTCCTCTGGCCTAGCTCCACCTCGCTTGGGGAATCCTCCGCAGACCCGCGTCTGGGCGCGTCCTCCTGCCTTGCTTGGCTGGATCTGGAGGCGTCTTCCGGCGCAGCTTTGCCAGAGCGGCTATGGCGGCGCGGGTGTGGGCGCGTCCTCAGCTGCTCAGGACGGGTCTGCTGGCGTGCTCCAATGCCTGAGTCTTGGGGAACAGACGCAGCCGGGATCTAGGCACGTCTCCCATGAGGTAAGCTCCTGCCACCGCACCCACACCCTCCAGGCCCCCGGCCAGCGTGAAAGGAGTCTGGGTTTACCTCAACTGGGAAAGGAGTCTTGTACGTTGGTCTGTTCCCGATGGTCATGAGTATGACCTCAGGTGGCCTCGGCCTGCAGCGGCTTTAAGCAGGATTTCGGTTTCGGCCAGAGACTGAGGTCGGGCAGTGGCAGTGAGAGCACTGAATCCTAGTCACCTGTCCACCAGGGACGAGTGACAAGGCCCTGGCCTGTCAGCTGTGCAGAAATGAATTTCCACATAGAGACGGAAAGTAGTGAAACAAGGAAAGTGTTTATTAGGAGGAAAAAGAGTACATATGTGTGGAGAGACACACGGGCGACCTCAGATAGAGTCACGCCCTCCCGGTAGTTTGAATCACTTTTATGGGGCATTTCTTCCGGGTTTCCTTTGGCCAATCATCTTGCTTTGCCTGGTTCTGAGTCTGTATATGGTATATCTCAGGGTCCTCCCATGCGCGCATCTCTTAGCCAAGATGGGTTCTAGCGAAAAGGCCTATGGGTATGTTGGCATCACTTACTGTGGGGTGGTGCCCCCTCCCTTTTTGACCTCCAAGGAGCCTTTCTGCACTGTGTGTAGTCAGGGAGGTCTCCTTGACTTCGAGAATGAGGAATATGTGGTCTTTTATCTCTTATCTGTGCAGATCCCAGCCTCCATCCATCATCCCAGCTTCCTCCATCATCCTCCATTGTGGAGTTTCTGTCCACAGGGGAGAAACTGTTCAGCCTGGGGCCCATCTGTCTCCTGCTTCAGGTATGTCCCCTTAATTAGACTGAATTTTCCATCTTTGCAAAAATGAACCCTACTCTGTCATGTGGACTCTTTGGGAAGGACAAAAAAACCATATTATCCATAAAAAATGCAATTGGTTTATTAATAATCAAATATGCTTTTTTGTTAAGCGCAGCTTTCTAGATAAATATCCTTGAACGCATACTGTGAAAGCTAAGTGTGACAGTATAGTAGACAGTCAACCCAACTACATTTACTAGTGTTGCACCTTGATATTTTATCACCCTTACGTTATGTGCTGAGCAAGGCTATTAAATAAGCCTTTTTATTTTTTAAACACTTGAGTTGTTCCTGTTTATTTTTTAATGTAAGTATATTTAAACGTTTCTTTTTAAATTATAAATACATGCTGGATAATGGAATTTACCTCTGCTCTCCATCCCATCTTCCATATAAAACCAGTATTAACTGATGCTGAATTCTAGACTTTATGTTACAGCTAACTGCATTTTTCAAAAAGCATGGTTACTACTTATTTACAACTTGTTTTTATACAAGTTGTCTCCTGATCCAATTGTCTGGTCAGGCTAAATCATTCTTTTCCTTAGCTGCATTGTAGGGGTATGTCATGTTTATTTAATCAATGTTTTTGTTATTGATGTTCAGTTTGTTTCCAATTTTCACTTTTATAAATAATATATAGCAAACATCATTGCCCATACATCTTTTGCATATATGTGTGATTATTCCTTTGGCACAAAAGCCAAAATGATAGACTTGCTCAGTTCAGATGTGTGCAAGTGGGAATTCCCTGGCGGACCAGTGGTTAGGACTGTGCTTTCACTGCCAAGGGCCGGTTTCCATCCCTGGTCCAGGGCTGGTTTCCATCCCTGGTCCAGGAACCAACATCCTGAAAGCCATGTGGCAAAAAAAAAGGAAAAAAAAAAAAAAAAAGAAAAAAAAGTGTACGTGTTAAACATTTTATAGATGCTAACAAATAGTCCTGAGAAAGACTGTATCAATTTATGTTGTTTCCTCACATCCATTCCAACACCAGATAGCATGCATTTTTGATAAGTAATTATTAGTGATGCTTAAGGAATTGCTATTCACGTTCTAATGGAGAGAAAGTGGACCATACATATATTCGTTCAACAAACATTTATTGAAAGCCTGCTGTGTGACACATCATTCTAGATGTTGGGATTTTAACAAACAATATAAGAGATAAAAGTCCCTACTCTTGTGGAGTTTGTGATCAGGGTTGCCGTGGTCAATTGTTAAGAAACAATGGGACACTTAAGGAGATCTAATGAAATAAGGGCAGGGTTGGTGAGACACACCCTGTGACTAGTGACTGTAGGGAGACATTATCACCAAAAGGCATGCAGGGAGTATAACTACAACTTGACAGGAAAGACTGCCCCAAGAGGAGCTATGGTCTTAAGAGGAACATTAGAATGGCTTAGTATAGAAGGCCAAAGGAATAAATACCCAAACCTCACTTGTTTTTCACCCTCTCGTGTCCTGTCCGGTAGTGACTATTTACATCCTCCCACTCTGTTTGGTTCCTAGAAGTGCATCCACATAGTCTCCTCCAGGTCTCCTTGTTAATTTTCCAGTTATATTCTTTACCAGCCCCGGATTACCAGTGAGTTCATTGAGCCATTCATATTGAATTATTATGATTCTAAACACATCTCCTTCCACACAAAGTGGACAATCAGATATACCTCCCCAAACTCTGCCCACTAAGGAGGATTTCTCTTCACTACAGCCTTTCAGGGCCAGCATTCTGCCACCATCCCTTGCAGACACATCTGTCACCCAAGGAGAGTACTCTTTCCTCCTCTGTTAAACATTTATAGTGGACCCCCCATGGGACTCTAAGGAGCATTGAAGGTCATGTGGTGAGTCAATAGGAGTAAATGTTGCAGGAAAGGGGACCCCTTCCAGGGCCCAAGAGTGGGCTCTTGTCTAACACTCAGAAATGAATTGTCCGAGGAAACACGTGTACTGACAAAGCAGAAGACTTTATTGGGAAGGGGTGCCCGGACAGAGAGCAGCAGGGTAAGGGAACCCAGAAGAACTGCTCTGCCACGTGGCTCACAGTCTCGGGTTTTATGGTAATGTGATTAGTTTCCGGGTTGTCTCTGGCCAATCATCTTTCTTGGCCCATATTTGGTCTGAGTCAATGGTCCTTCCTGGTGGCCCGTGCATCTCTCAGCCAAGATGGATTCCAGTGAGAAGGATTCTGGGAGATTGGTAGGACATGGACTGGTGTCTCCCCCCTCTTTTAGGCCCCTCCTGAATTCTCCCAGTTAGTTTTTGTGACAGCACTGTGTTCCTTATTGGGATCTCTTATTGTGAGATACCTCATGCAAGTGGTTATCATTATACCTGGCCAAATGTGCAGGCGGTTTTGGTCAACAGTTCCCTAATGTAAGTACCATGTGACTGTGAACCACTTGATTATACAGTTTGCTTATACCTTCTGGTCCTGTTTTGATCTGGTCTTATATTTACCATCCCATTTAACAAAGGAATAGCTTTACACATATCCAATATTTTGGTTCAGTGAAGTAGATTATACAAGTTGATGATAGATATTTTGGTTCACATAGTCACTTGGTATCCCATGTTCAGTCTCCATCAGGACCCAATGGCAAATCAGAAGCTGCTTTTCAAATGGAGGATGATTATCATAAGGTAAAGGCATAACTTACTCCAAAACCCCAGGAACCTGAGCTGTATTGAGGCTTCTAATCTATGAACACGGCATGTGTCTCCATTTTTCTTCTTTGATTTTTTAGCCAACATTTTGTATTTTTTGCATACAGATCCTGCACATGTTTTGTCAAATTCTTTTTAATTTTTTGGAACAATTGTAAATAATAATATGTTTTTTATTTCAGTTTCCAATGTTCATTGCTAATGTATAGAAATATAACTGATATTTGTGTGTTGATCTTGTATTCCATGATCTTGCTAAACTCTATAGTTTTAGGAATGTTTTGGTAAATTCCTTGGATTTTCTATGTAGACAATCATGCAATCAGCAAGTAAGGGTAGATTTAGTTTTTCCTTTCCAATTTGTATGACTTGCCTTGCTTTTTCTTTTCTCAAATTATTGAAATAGCCAGGGTTTCCAGTACAATGTAAGTTGTTTTGGGGAAAGTGAGCACCGTTGCTGTGGTAATAATTTTAAGGGAAAAGCATTAGGACTTTAATCATTAAGTGTGATGTTAGCTTTAGTAATTTTGTAGTTCTTTATCAGATTCAGGAAATTCCCTTTTATTTCTAGTTTGCCGAGAGTTGTTGTTGAATAAATGTTGCCTTTGGTCCAGTGCTTTTTCTGTACCAACTGATCGGATCATGTGGTTTTTCTTTTTTACCCTGTCAAAATAGCAGATTACGCTGGTTAATTTTCATATATTGAACCAGCCTTGCATTTGTGGACTAAACTGTACCTGGTTATATTGTATCTTTCTTTTTATATACTTATGGATATGATTGACTTATATTTTGTTGAGAACTTGTATGTCTATGTTCATAAGGGAAATTGATATAGTTCTCTTTTTCCATACTGTCTTTGACTTTGATATTGGCCTTATAAAATGAGGTGGGAAGTGTTCCCTCCACTTTTGTTTTCTGGAAGAGTTTGTGTAGAATTGGTGTTATATCACCCCCAGCTTCATTGAGGTATAATTGACAAATAAAAATCATTTATATTCAAGGTGTATAACTTGGTACTTTGATATGCATATATATTGTGATCACCACAAAGAAGCTAATTTACATATCCACTACCTCACATAGTTACCATTTTCTTTTTCTTCTTTTTTTTCTATGGTGATAACACTTACAATTTAATCTCATAGTAAATTTCAAATATTGTTAATTTTAGTCACATTGCCCACCATAGATTAGATTTCCAGAACTTATCTTGCATACCTGAAACTTTGTACCCTGTCACCAGCATCTCCCCATTTCCTCCTCCTCCCAGCCCTGGGCAATCACAATTCTACTGTCTGCTTCTATGAGTTTGACTAGATTCCACACATTATTTCATCTTTAAATGTTTGGTAGACTCACCAGTGAAGAAAACTGATCTGGAAATTTCCTTTTTTGCAGGTGTGTGTGTGTGTTTGTGTGTGTGTGTGTTTTTTTCTGCACGTTCAATCTATTTAATATAAGACTACTTAAATGATCGATTTCATCTTGGGTGAGTTTTGTGTTTGTAGTTTTCAAGGAATTGGACCATTTTGTCTAATTTGTTGAATCTCTATGTATAGACTTGTTCATATTATTCTCTTATTATCCTTTTTAATATCTGTGGGTTCTGTAGGAATTCTTTCATCCCTGATGTTGGTAATTTGTATCTTCCTTTTGTCATTGTCAGTCTTGCTAGAAGTTTATCAATTTCACTTATATTTTCAAAAAACCCAAAGTTTTGCCTCTGATTTTCTCTTTTGTTTTCATGTTTTAATTGTACTAATTCTTGTTCTCATCTTTATCATTCCCTTTCTTCTAGCTTTCTGTTTATTTTCCCTTCTTTTTCTATTTTCTTGTGGTAGAAACTTAGATTGTTGGTTTGAGATTGTTTTTCTAATATAAAACTTTAGTGCTCTAAATTTCCTGATAAACGCTGCTTTACTTACATCCAATAGATGCTATGCTATATTTTTACTTTCACTTATGTATTTTTTTCATGAAGCTTCCTTTCGACCACTGGAATGTTGAGAATAGTGTTGTTTAATTTCCAAGGTCAGGAGATTTTCCTATTACTTTTCTGTTACTGCTTTCAAGTTTGATTCCCCCATGGTCAGAGAATATTTTGTATGACTTTAATATTTTTCATATTTGTTTTATTTCCCAGGACATAGCCTATCTTTGTGTTCCAGGTGCACTTGAAATGATGTATTCTGCTGTTATTCAATAAATTTCAATTCAATCCTGTTTTGGGGTTTTTTTTGCCATGCTACATGGCTTGTGGGATCTTAGTTCCCCGACCAGGGATTGAACCTGTGCCCATGGCAGTGAAAGCACCGAGTGCTAACCACTGGACCACCAGGGAATTCCCTAGATCCTGTCGATTGATGGTGTTCTTCAATTCTTTTATATCTTTGCTGACTTTCTGTTCATTGCTTCTATCAATCACTGAGGTGTTAAAATCCCAACCTATTAATTATAGTCTATCGTCTATTTCTCCTTTCAGTTCTGTCAGATTTTGCTTCATGTACTGTATTTTGAATCTCTGTTGTTCGATGTATATATAATTAGAATTGTTATCTCTTCTTCATGAAGTGACTATTTTATTTTATAATTACGTAATGTTCTTTTTGTCCCTGGTAATTTTTTTTGTTGTTCTGAAATCTACTTTGTCTGATATTAATATGGTTATTCCAGCTTTCTTGGATTAGTGTTTGCATGTTATATCTTTTTGGTACTTTTACTTTGAGCATACCTATATCATTACATTTCAAGTGAGTTTTCTGTACGTAGCATATAGTTTGGTCTTTTTTTGTTTTGTCTTTGTTTCTCGTAATCCATTCTTCCAATCTGTAACATATCACTCTCTACTGGTATCAATGTCTTACTACTTCAAAGATTATGTAGAAGCTTTATGAGCTTTCTGGTCCCTTAAATTACCCTCTTTATAATACAGTTGTCTTAAATATTACTTCTACTTACATTGAGAATCACATTAGACAATGTTATCATTTTTACTTTGACCCACTAAAAACTGAAAAACTTAGAAGAAAGAGAGAATAGTATATTGTATTAACTATATATTTACTCTTCCTATTGGTTTTCCTCCATTTTGGATGTTCTAAGCTTTCTTTTGCTATTATTTCCTTTCTGTCTGAAGAACTTACTTTAGCCATTCTTTTAGAGAAGATCTGCTGATGACAAATTCTCTTACTTTTGATTCATTTGAGGATGTCTTTATTTCATCTTCGTCTTAGAGAATATTTTTTCTGGGTATAAAACTTTGGGTTGACAGTTCTTTCTTTCAGCACTTTAAAAAGGTTGTGCCATTCATTCTGGCTTCCATCGTTTCTGATGATAAATCCTCTGTCATTCAAATCATTACTCTCCTATAAGTTAAGCCTCATTTATCTCTGGCTGCTTTCAAGGATGTTTCTTTGTGCTTATTTTTCAGAAATTTTATTCTGATATGTCTCAATATGGAATTATTTGGATTTTTCTTGTCAGGGCTTTGCTCAGCTTCTTCAGACATTAGTTTTTTGCGTTTTTCTAAGTATTGGAAGTTCACGGTTACTATTTCTTCAAATATTTATTCAGTTCCATACTCTTTCTCTTCTGTTTCTGGGACTTTGAGGACATCAATGTCAGACCTTTGGTTTTTGTTCCACAGGTCCCTAAGGTTGTTTTCTGTCTGTCATTTAGATTGGATAATTTCTATTGATAGTTCCTTGAATTCACTAATTCTTTCTTCTTTCGTCTTCATTCAGGTAATGAGCCCATCCAGTGAATTTTTATTTCAGTTAATGCATTTTTCACTTTGACAGATTTCCACTTCCTTATGTGTTCTTTTTCTTTGCTAAGAATTTCTATTTTCTCATTTGTTTCAAGATAATTCACAATTGCTTATTGTGGCATTTTTATGACAACTACTTTAAAACCCTTGTCAGTAATTCCAACATCTGTGTCATATCAGTGTTGCTAGTCTATGATTTACATTTCTCATTTAAGTTGAGATTTTTTAGCCTCTCAACGTGATGTGCAATTTTGGGTTGAGATTCTGGTTCCTATTTAAATCTTCCATTTTAGCAGGCAAATGTTTTGGTTTAAAATGCACTTCCTGTTCCAATTTTGTGGGCTGTGGTTCAAAAATTAATTTAGTTTTCAAAGGCTTTGCAGGGCTATCCAGATTTGTTCCACTGTGTGCTGTCCAGAGACCCATTTGAAACCTGGGCAGAATTCCACACCAGTGTTCAGTTCTCAAACCTTTTCTTGTTTCTTGTTGGGTTTATGCTTGGGCTGTCCAGAGTTCTGTCCAGGACTTCATGCACAGATTAAGAAAATTTCTTTCTCTAGTTCACTTCTCTCTATAGTGCCCCCCTTCCCATTATCTAGTTGGGAGGGGCATCCCTTTTTCTGAAGGGTGGTAAGCACAGACAGAACTTTGTTGATATTCTCTGCAGCTGCAGCATTCAATGTGGAGGGGAAGGGATACCACCTTGCTATTTCAGGTCAGGCATGGAAGACAAGTCTGTTCCCACAGTTTCTGGTTATCTAGAGAGGGTTGGATTCTACCTAGTTATTGAAGGGAAGAGATAGAAAATCAGTCTTTTCCCACAGTCTCCATGGTTGTAAATGGAAAGTGCTGCTTCATTATTACTTGTCAGGAATGAATGTCAGGACTTCATACACAGGGGGACATGGCTGACAAGGGGGTGCCTCCCTGTTATTGCAGGGTGGGGATTGAAGACAAGACTCTGTCTACAGTCTCTGCAGCTGCAGTGCCCAGTGACAATTAAGGGGAGTGTGTGTGTGTGTGTGTGTGTGTGTGCTTTTTTCTGTTTTCCTAAATTGGGAAGGAATGGTAAAAAGTTTCCGTCCTTTTTCCTGGTCCTTTTGCTAGAGAGAGTGGGATTTTTCTGGAAGTTTTTCTGTTTGTCTGTGCCCATTGTTTTTTCCAGGCTACAGGTCTCTTCAGTGCCCAGGCTATGATATATGAGGCAAAAAAACAAAAACAAACAAACAAAAAACCTACAGGAAATCACCACTGGCTTTTCTCTAGTCTCAAGATCTTTATACAATCTGTCTTCTTCCCTCTACCTTCAGAGTATTTTGTTGGTTGCTTTATAAATTTTGTCTAGGGTTATTTTGTTTGTTTGTTTGTTTGTTTTGTAAATAGTAGGGGGAACATAGGAGCATGTGCTTATATCTAGTCTGGAACCAGAAAAGTATCAGTCATTTAATTTTAGCCATTCTATTGGTTAGGGGTTTCACTTGCATCTCTTGAATAGAAAATTGTATTGAATATATTTTCCTGTCATTATTTGTATGCAACATTTTATGAAGCGTCTGTTCAAATTTTTGTCTTTTATTGAGATTTCATCTTCTTAATTTTTAGCTCTAAAATTTTAAAATATATTTTGTATACAGGCTCTTTGTCAGATATATATTTTGAGAATGTTTTCTCTCAGTCTGTGGTGTGCTCTTTTTAGATTAAACATTTTATTTTGAGGTAATTGTAGATAAATATTCAGGTGTAAGAAATGTACAGAGATATCCCATGTATCCATTTTCCTCCAATGGTAATATCTTGCAAAGCAATAGTGAAGCATCATAACTGGATTTGACATTGATAATCAAGATATAAAACATTTCATCACATGTTAGCTTTTTATTTTCTTAAGAGATTTTCTCAAAGAGCAGAAGGTTTCATTATGATGAAGTCTAATTTATAGATTTTTTTTCTTTTTGCTTAATGTTATCTGTAAAGAAATCCTTGCCTACCTCACAGTCATAAAAACAATTTCACCCTTTAGAAACTTTACATTTTTAACTTTTAAAGTAAGGACTATTATCCACTTTGTGTTAATTTTTATGCATAATATGGAGTATGCGGTAAGGATTAAGCTTTTCCCCTCTACAAATATTCAGTTATTCCATCACTATTTATGGAAAAGACTATCCTTGTTCATTGAAGTACCTTGGAACCTGTATAGAAAATTAATTGACCAGACCATAATGTTTCAGTTTATTTCTGGATTTGCTATTCTACTCTATTGCTCTGTATGCCCATCCTTATGCCAATATCACACTATTTTGATTACTATAGATTTATAATAATTCTTCAAATCAGATAATATAAACCCTCCAACTTTATTTTTATTTTATAAAATTGTTTTGGTTATTTAGATCTTTTGCATCTCCACATGAATGTTAAACTTTTCTTGTTAATTTAATAAAAAATGCTTGGATTGCATAAAATGAAATAGTTTGGAAATGTGTGTGTACTTATTCTAACAACATATTATCAGATATCTAAACAAATAATATGGAAAATCATATTCATATTAAAAATGTTCAGAATTTAGTCATTTACTTGACATTTATGTAGATTGATGTGATTGAAAAATAGGTTCCCCAAAAAGGACCTAAATTCATGAAGATATTTGTGTTTTAAAATTCTACAGGTTTCTGTGAAGAGAGGGATTTTAAAGGCCATGAGAAAAGTGACTACATCTGAGTTTTTAAAAATAAAAACTATTTGCTGAGTTATTGGAGGGAAGCAGCCTTAGTTATTGAGAATTTGAGCATATTCATCTATTAGTAATCATAATGAGGCCATATTAGTAGCCTTTTCCCAGTAAGTTTTTCATTATTTCCTTATGCAGATTTTGCATGATAAATTCTTTTTAAGCTTGAGCACCAATGGAAAATTGGGCATTTCTAGAAGGATAGGCTTCCTTTAATAAGGTATTTTGAATTATCCTTTGATTCTCAATTACAGAGATTATATTAATTTCTTGATAAACATTTTCTATTTCATTTTAAAAGATGATTTTTTAGACTCATTTTAATCTCTATTCCTTGGAAACTGTGGAACCAGCAAGGTTCTGATTTAAAAAATTCACAAAAACATTAGTAGGGGAGAATCAATCTCTTGGTCTCAGTCATGTGGCAAGAGTTATATATTCGTTTTAACTGCATGCATATTTATATTATGTCTAATTATGAAATGTCAATGCCATTACAGAAATTTTAAATTTGAAGAACACATCTCATCCTTCCACACTGTTGGCTATAAAAGACTAGCTGAAGTTTCCTTTGCAGCAGTTATCATCATTGAACCTGTAGGAGGGGTGGCTTAAATCAGTCATTGACTCAAAATGAGAATTCTCTTCTGTTTGGATAACATGTGAACACATGTGATACCACTTTATCCATGAAGAAACAATGCAGAGAGAACATCACACTGACTGTTCTGAGAAGAATGGACAATAGAAAATGAAGAATGGAAAGAAAGAGAGGATTCTGGGAAGACAACAACAGTGGTAGAAAAGTTGTTTAATCACTCTAAACTGCTACATAAAAAAAGACAGAGGGGCTTCCCTGGTGGCGCAGTGGTTGAGAGTCTGCCTGCCGATGCGGGGGACATGGGTTTGAGCCCTGGTCCAGGAAGATCCCACATGCCGCCAAGCAACGAAGCCCATGTGCCACAACTATTGAGCCTGTGATCCACAACTACTGAGCCCACGTGCCACAACCACTGAGGCCTAGAGCCCATGCTCCGCAACAAGAGAAGCCACTGCAGTGAGAAACCGCACCACAACGAAGAGTAGCCCCCACTCGCTGCAACTAGAGAAAGCCTGCGTGCAGCAACGAAGACCCAACGTGGCCAAAAATAAATAAATAAAAATTAAAAAATCAAAATAGCGCTTCCCTGGTGGCTCAGTGGTTGGGGGTCCGCCTGCCGATGCAGGGGACGCGGTTTCATGCCCCGGTCCGTGAGGATCCCACGTGCCACAGAGCGGCTGGGCCCGTGAGCTATGGCCGCTGGGCCTGTGCGTCCGGAGTCTTTGCTCCACAACGGGAGAGGCCGTGGCGGTGAGAGGCCTGTGTACTGCAAAAACAAACAAACAAAACTCATATTAAAAAAAAAAGAGCATTTAGGTATCAAAACAAAACTAAACATCAAACATCAGGGACTAATTTACCAAAGAAAGGAAAACAGATGACAAGATATCCCCACAAATTCCAAAATATGGATGTGGAGACAAACGACCTGCATACTAGTAGCATCTGTGCAAGAGAAAGAAAGGAAAACAATGAGATGGGACAGTTTGAGAACAGCAGCTCTAAAAGTAAGTTAATTGTCTCCAGTACCACTTGGGTGCAAGGAGCCTATGTTAAGATGGACTAAAAGGGAAAGAGCAGTATAGCTCCTATGAACTCTGAATTGACCTGCTGGGGTTCCCTTTTAGGACAAGGCCCCACAATGAGGAGAAATCGCTTACAGTGGAATCAAAATCAAGCATGATAGGGAAAACAGAGATAATGAAAAGAGGAGATTTAAACTGAAATTAGGAAGGAGAATAAAAGCAGGACATCTCAGAAAGCAAAGCCACCATATTTTTGAAACCCAGACACAAACAACGAGAGAGAGACAGTAGTGTCAAAGGGGCTGGGATTCCATACTTTCCTGGAAGCAAGCAGTGGTCTGATTTCCCCCCACTCCTCCAGGAGAGCATCAGTGGGGCCAAGCATTGAACTGAGCCTCCACCCCCACGTGGCAGCAATGAAACTTCACAAGAATATACAAGGTAGAGCTAGTTACAACTAGGCTTCACCTTTCCCACCCCTGTCATCAAGGCCTATTGGGTAGCTAACCCTCCACCTCACCTGGCATCAATGAGGCAGAAGGGAGTAGTGCAAGGAGGGGTAGCTGACACTCTGCTTCTCCCCTCCCCTGATGTCAGTGGGGCCCTGTGGGGAGCTGATGCTTCACCCCTACCCACAGTAACAAAATGGTGTCAGTCAGCCTTCTGCTCACCCTCTTTCCCTACCTGGGAGGCAGTGGAGCCAAGCAGTGAGCTGGTCATACACCACCACTCAGAGGCAACAAGGTGGTGTGGGTCAGTGCCCTACCTTTGCCAGGAAGGTGAGGTGACAATGAGGTGATGAGGGACCTGAACTTTCACCCTACCCATCTGCAAGAAAGCAGTGTGAGTCAGTGTCCCATTTTGGCCAGGATGGTTTGTAAGAGCCTGGCAGGAAGCTGAACAAATATACCCACCTGGCTCTTGCACAATGACTGCTAAAAAGAATATTAAATGGAGTCCATAATCTTATAATACACAAAATATCTAGGATATAACAAAAAAAAACTCATCTTACCAAGAACCAGGAAAATCACAACAGAAATGAGAAAAGACAATGAACAGACACCAATCCCAAGATATATCAGACGTAATTATCTGACAAGGATTTTAAAGCAGCCATCTTAAAAATGATTCAGGGGCTTCCCTGGTGGCGCAGTGGTTGGGAGTCCACCTGCAGATGCAGGGGACACGGGTTTGTGTCCCGGTCTGGGAAGATCCCACATGCCGTGGAGCTGCTGGGCCCGTGAGCCATGGCCGCTGAGCCTGCGCATCTGGAGCCTGTGCTCCACAACGGGAGAGGCCACAACAGTGAGAGGCCTGTGTACCACAAAAAAAAAAAAAAAAGATTCGACAAGCAGTTACATATTTCTTGGAAACAAATGAAAAATAGAAAATTTAACCAAAGAAATAAAAATTCTAAAAAGAAAGCAAATGGAAATTAGAGAACTGAAAAAATGCAATAATCAAAATGAAGAACTTGCTGTATAAGCTCAATAGTTGGGTGGACATAACAGGATAAATTCAAAGAATCTGAAGACAAATCAGTAGAATTTACCCAATGTGAGAAACAGCAGCAACAACAACAACAAAATAGACATTAAAAAAGACAGCATCTCAAGGACTTGTAGGACAATAACAAAAGGGTTAACATATATGTCATCAGAAACCCAGAGACGAGAGGGAGAGTAGCACTGAAAAAGCATTTGGAAAAAATAGTGTCTGAAACTCCTCAAATTTGGGAAAAGATATAAATCTACAGATTCAAGAAACTGGATGATTCCCAGAGAAGAAAAATCCAAAGAAATCCATGCCAAAGACACATCATAATTAAATTTCTGAAAACTAAAGATAAAGTCTTGAAAACATCCAGAGAAGCAACACATTACTTATAGGGGGACACCAATTTTATTAACAACATACTTCTTATCTGAAACCCTGGGGCCAGAAGAAAGTAGAAAACATTTTTCAAGTGTTGAAAGAAAAAAAAACTGTCAACCCAGAATTCTTTATCCAGTGAAAATATCCTTCAAGAATGAAGGCGAAATCACAATATTATCAGACGAAATAAAACTAAGAGAATTTTATACTAGCAAACATACTCTTAAAAAATGGTTAAAGGAAGTTCCCTAACAGAAAACCCTGGAACTTCAGAAAGGAAAGAACATGAGAATGGGTAAAAATAGGGGTAAATGTAAAAGATTATCCAGTCTTTCATGAGTTTCTTAAATCATATTTGATTGGTGAAACAAAAATTAAAACATCATCCCACATGGTGTTCAAAATATAAGGAGGAAGTACAACAATTATATTTAAAAAGTGGGAGGGTAAAGGGACTCAAATGGAAATAAGTTTTCTGTACTTCACTAGAAATGGTTAAACATCAATATTGGTAGTCTGTGATAAGTTACATATATATATTGGAATACCTAAAGCAATCACTAAGAAAATATACAAAGCTATATTTAAAAAACCCTAGGTAAATCATGGCAGAATCCTAGTAAATATTCAAATATCCCACAGGAAGGTAAGAAAAGAGATATAAGAACAAGAAACATAGGAAACAAACAGAAAGCAAACAATAAAATGGCAGACTTCAGCCCTAAAATATCAGAATTACCTTAAATGTAAATAGTCTAAATGCACTAATTAAAAGACAGAGATTGGCACAGTGGATTAAAAAACATGACCCAACAATATGCTGTTTACAAGAAACTCACTTCAAATACAAGGACAGAGGTAAGTTGGAAGTAAAAGGATGAAAAGACATACCATGCAAACATTAATTTAAATGGTTGCACAGGGGCCAAATTAACATCAGTTGAAGTAGACTTGAGAGCAAAGATAATTACTGGAGGCAAAGAGGAATATTACATAATGACAAAAGGATCAATTCACCAGGAAGACATAATGATCCTAAATGTGTACACATCAAAATACATGAAGCAAAAACTGACAAGGCTGAAAGGAGAAATAGACAAATCCACAGTTATAGTTGGGGACTTCGATACCCACTCTCAGTAATTGATAGAACTAGTAGACATAATTTTTTTAAAATTGTATTCACTTTTTACCAAGAAAAATAGACTGAATAACATGAAAACAAATAACCAGTGTGTTTCTTAGAAATACCGGTAGCACACTCCTTCCTTCGCAAGCTTGGGTGTGGTCCAGAGCTAAAGTCATACTCTGTGTCCACAGCTGCAGCTGCCTTGCCCTTCTGCAGGTGCCCAGGCCACTCCTGTTCTCAGAGACCATGCAGAAGAGAAGATTCATGTGCGGGAAGCACTGCTCTGCAGCCTGGGCAGTGTACCTAGCTGACCAGGAAAAACACCTGCCATGTTCCCCAGATCCCCCAAAGTCCCTGGAGGCTGTAGATGCCTCAGTTTTACCTGCCAGAGACTGTTGCTCTCTGCAAAATCAGGCAGTACCAGAGTTCCAGAAACTTCTGATCTTTGAGAGCCCTTTCTAACACTGGTCTAGAAAGTCACCTGAGGTCTGCAGCAGTTCCTGAGTGGGGCCATGGGGCTTTGCAGGAAGCCTATTAGGCCTACCTGGTCTTCCTATTTGAAGACGCCATCCTTCTTATGCAAAGCAGGAATTCTCTCCATAATGTCATCTTCTTGTCTTCTTTCTGGATTACACCTCCTGCCTCATAGCAATAAGCATTTCCCTTCACCAAAGACACAGTTCTTAGCTAGATACTGATCCTTCTCTGGATGCTCACCAGCACCCTTCTTAAAATGTGGCTCCCAGGCCTGAAGACAATATACCAGACATAATGCCATGAAGTAAAAATTAAAGTCACTGTCTTCTTTATCCAGACCTTTAATTCCATTATTGCAAACTTTTGGGTGCCCAAATCGTGTTGTTAATCATATCAAAATTATTGGTAACCAAAAACTAAGATTTTTAAAAGGGTATTATTAAACATTTCTCTTTTATTCTATACTTGCTTTATGTATATGTACATATAATTTTTAATAAAATTTAACATGTGTACATATTTAATCTCAGTATCAAGCTTTACATTTATGACAGTAAGTTTCATTCTATTAGTTTTAGTCTTTCTAGGGTTTGGAAATCCTTTTCTCTATCTTATTTTTCTTTTCTTTTTCTGTATTTTTATTATTACTATTTTTTATTTAAAAATATACTTTATCTTTCTCTCTCTTTTTAAATACTGATTTTTTAAATTCAGAGTATACACTCTCTATCATGGGCATATGTTATTCTTGCCTACCTGGTGAAGACACCCTGGTTTTTCTGTGGAACCACCACTCTTCCAATGCCAACTCATGTGATTTTGGTGTGTAGACCACCCCCCACATTCTGAGGAAGGCATGTAACCCATGCAGGGCCTAGCAACACCAGCCCTGGAAATAACTGGGAAAAACACTTTCCTCCACAGAGGGTAAAAGGGAAAGCCTGACTCGGAGCATGACCAACATGGAGGAAGTGGATCCTGGAGGCAGGAGCAACAAGGTGCTGGAGACATTCTCTGAGTCCTAGATCCAGCCATGTCTGCAGCCAAGAAGTCCTCTTGCATAAGCCAGTTTAAAGTTGATTTCTGTCACTTGCAGTCAAGAGTTTTGTTTAATAGACCCTCCCTGAAAATTTTGTTACTGCAGCTTTGTCAATCATTTCCTCATAGGAGGGGTTGGTGGTGACCTGGGGCCCAGGGGATTCGTTTCAGAGCTGCATTTCCATAGCAAACTTTTTTTTTTCTTTTAAAATATTCTTACTTTATCTAGATACTTTTTAAAAAAAATTTATTTATTTTGTTGTGCCGGGTCTTAGTTGCAGTAGGCGGGCTTGTTAGTTGTGGCTCGCAGGCTCCCCAGCTGCGGTTCACCTGCTCCTTAGTTGTGGCACGTGTGCTCCTTAGTTGTGGCTGACAGGCTTCGTTAGTTGCAGCTCTCGGGGTCCTTAGTTGCAGCTCACTGGATCCTTAGTTGTGTCTTGCAAACTCTTAGTTGCAGCATGCATGTGGGATCTAGTTCCCTGGCCAGGGATCCAACCCAGCCACCTGCATTGGGAGCTCGTAGTCTTAACCACTGCACCACCAGGGAAATCCCAGCAAACATTGTTTTTATGTGTATTTCATGTGTGTTTGGGGTGGTTTAGTGGGGTGGGATGGATTTGTGTGTATGCTTATGTTAGAAGAAAGTTCCCATAAGCTTCCTTATGTGTCATTGCTGTCACTGTGTTGATTTAAATGGCTGATAAAAATCACTGAGGGAGGGCTTCCGTGGTGGCGCAGTGGTTAAGAGTCCGCCTGCCGATGCAGGGGACACCGGTTCGTGCCCCGGTCCGGGAAGATCCCACATGCCGCGGAGCGGCTGGGCCCGTGAGCCATGGCCGCTGAGCCTGCGCGTCCGGAGGCTGTGCTGCGCGACGGGAGAGGCCACAACAGTGAGAGGCCCGCGTACCGCAAAAAAAAAAAATCACTGAGGAAGATCTAGTCAGAGACACACCCTGGTTATTTGCCACTGGGAACCAAGTGCAAATTTATAGTAAAACAGTATTTGGGTACCATGGTTTAGCTTTCTTTCATCCAGGTCATATTGTTGGTATGAATGTAAAATGTTACAGCTTCTGTGGAAAACAGTTGGCGGTTCCTTAAAAGGTCAAATATAGAATTTGGCGGTTCCTTAAAAAAGTTCTTAAAAAGAATTACCATATTCTTTATAATAGTCCGCAGGTGGAAACAACCCAAATATCCATCAACACACGAGTGGATAAACAAGATGCGGTATATGCATACAACAGAACAGTATGCAGCTTTAAAGAATAATAAAATTCTGATACATGCAAAACATGGATGAACCTTGAAAGCATCATGCTAAGTGAAATAAATCAGACACAGAAGAACAAATATTGTATGATTCCACTTAGAGAGGTACCTAGAATAGACAAATTCATAGAGACAGAAAGTAGAATAGAGATTACTAGGGGCTGGTAGGAGGGGAGAATGGAGAGTTATTGTTAATGGGTACAGAGCTTCTGTTTGGGATGACGAAAAAAATCTAGAAGTGGATAGTAATGATGTTTGTACAACATCATGAATATATTTAATGCCACTGAATTATATGTGGTTAAAATGGTAAGTTTTATATTATGTATATTTTGCCACATAAAATGAAAAAATAGTATTTTGCAGAAAAATATCAGTACTTCCTCTTAAATAATTTAGCATGAATATCATTAACTAGAGTTCAATAGAGATCATGTTGTCCCTAGAAGAGAAATAAATGGGCAGTCTACTAAATTTTTATTTGATCTGTGTAAGTGGAAGAGTTCTAGGTCAAGTAAGTGAACTTGAATAATAATAATAATAAAATAATAATAAACCAGAGTCACAGCCCCTCAATCGATTCCCGGACTTGAGAATTTTACAGATCCCCAAACCCTTAAATGAAGGGAATACTGGGACCCCACTACACTGCCAAAAATTTATACTGTTAATCTTTCTCCCAGCCTTCCCCAAAGGGATCAATAGCTGTTTACCAAGGTGACTGTACATTGGAGAAAAGGAGATAATCAGATATTTTGGGGACTACTGGATACTGGATCTGAACTGATACTAATTCCAGGAGACCCAAAAATGTCACTGTGGTCTGCAAGTTAGAGTAGGGGCTTGTAGAGGTCAAATGATCAATGGAGTTTTTGCTCTGGTCCATCTCACAGTGGTTCCAGTGTAGTTATTTCCCCAGTTCCAGAACAGATAATTGGAATAGACATACTCAGCAACTGGCAGAATCTCCACAGTGGTTCGTTACATGTGGAGTGAGGGCTATTATGGTAGGAAAGGCCAAGTGGAAGCCACTAGAACTGCCTCTGTCAAGCAAAATAATAAACCAAAAGTAATGACTCGTTCCTTGAAGATTGCAGCAATTAGTACCACTATCAAGAACCTGAAGGATGCAGGGATTGTGATTTTCACCATGTTCCCATTCCACTTGCCTATGTGACCTGTGAAGAAAACAGATGGATCTTGGGGAATGACAATAAATTATCATAAACATGACCAGGTGGTAACTCCAATTGTAGATGCTGTTCCAGATGTGGTGAAATGGTTTGAGCAAATTAATACATCCCCTAGTTCCTGGTATGCAGTATATTGATCTGGCAAATGCTTTTTCTCCATACCTATTAGTAAAGATCACTAGAAGCAGCTTGTTTTCAGCTGGCAAGGTCAAGAATACATTTTCATTGTTTTGCCTTGGGTGTATATCAACTCTCTAGCCCTATGTCATAATTTAGACTGCATGGATCATGATTGTCTTTTCCTTCCACAAGACATCACACTGATCCATTACATTGGTGACATTATGCTAAATGGAACTAGTGAGCAAGAAGTAGCAACTATCCTAGACTTATTGGTCTTATTAGTAAGACACTTGCATGTCAGAGGGTGGAAAATAAACTCTACAAAAATTCAGGGGCTTCCCATCTCAGTAAAATTTCTAGGTGTTCAGTTGAGCTTGTCAAGATATCCCTTCTAAGATGAAGGGTGAGTTGTTGCATCTGGCCCCTCCTATAACCAAAAAAGAGGCACAATGCCTAGTGGGACTCTTTAGATTTTAGAGGCAACATATTTCTCATTTGGGCATGCTACTTTGGTCCATTGATTGAGCAACCCAAAAAGCTTAGTTTTGAGTGGGGCTCAGAACAAGAGAAGGCTCTCTAACAAGTCTAGGTTGCCATGCACGCTGTTCTTCCACTTGGGCCAGATGATCCAATGTATCTAATGGTGTTTTAAGTGTCAGTGGCAAAGAGAGATGCTGTTTGGAGCCATTGACAGACTCCAGTAGGCAAATCATAATGCAGACCCTTAGGCTTTTGGAGCGAAGTTACGGTATCCTCTGTGTATAACTACTGTTCTTTTGAGAAACAGTTTTTAGCTTGCTACTGGGTCTTAGTAGAGAATGAATGCTTAACCATGGGCTACCAAGTTCATGAGCTGCTCATCATGAACTGGGTATTACCCAACCCATCAAGCCAAAGAACAGCACTCCATCATCAAGTAGGAGTGGTATATATGAGATGGCCTGAGCAGGCCCTAAAGGCAAAAGTTACATTAAGGAGTTGCCCAAATGCCTGTAGCCCCTACTTCTGCCTTCTCTCTCCCAGCCTGCACCTACGGCCTCACATGGAGTTCTCTACAATGAGTTGCCTGAGGAAGAAAATACTTGGGCCTGATTCACAGATGGTTTTGCATGATATACAGGCACCAAGTGAAGTGGACAGCTGCAGCACTATAGCCCCTTTCTGGGACACCCCTGAAGGGCAGGGGTGAAGGATAATTCTCCCTGTGAGCAGAACGTTGAGCATTTGGTTGTTCATTTTGCTTGGAAGGAAAACTGGCCAGATGTGGGATTGTATACTGATTCATGGGCTGTGGCCATGGTTTGGCTGGATGGTCTGAGACTTGGAAGGAACATAATTGGAAAATTGCTGACAAAGAGGTCTGGAGAAGAGGTATGTGGATAGAGCTCTCTGAATGGGCAAAAAGCGTGAGGATATTTGTGTCCCATGTGAATGCTCACCTAAGCGTAACCTCAGTAAATCAAGTGAATAGGACAACCTGTTCTGTGAATACCAGTCAGATTCTTTTCCCAGCCACTTGTCATTGCCAATGGGCTCATGAACAAAGTGGCCATTGTGGCAGGGATGGAGGTTATGCATCGGCTCAGCAACATGAGAATGTGAGCTCCATAAGGGAGGTACTGTGACTATTTGCTTTACTCGTGTCCCTAGAGCCCATACAGTGCTGTCACATAAAAGTGACGAATACTTGAACGAGTAAATATATGAACTAGAAAAGTTTTAAAAAGTAGTACTAAGGAACGAGACCATGGAGCAGCTCTTGGTAATAGTTTCTTACTAACTTATTTAAAAATAGAGATGATCATGGACATTTGTGAAATTCCATGCTTAAAGTGAAGTGATGGGATACCACTAATATTTGCTTTTTTAAATCCCAGAAGTTTTTTTTTTTTTTTTTTTTTTTGCTTTTCAGACTTCTCCTGTTACGGAGCACAGGCTCTGGACGCACAGGCTCACGGGCCCAGCCACTCTACGGCATGTGAGATCTTCCCGGACCAGGGCACGAACCCGTGTCCCCTGCATTGGCAGGTGGACTCGCAACCACTGCGCCACCAGGGAAGCCCTGCTTTTCAGGCTTTTCTATCAGTCAAAAGGTAACTGAGATTAGGAAACATGGCCAAATTAAAGTTTTACAGGCAAACACCTAATGTGGTCTTATTACTCTAACTTTCATCAATCACCGACCATTAACAGAAATAGGCAGGCTATAATTGCTTTTAAGATTTTGTAAACATACCTTGGAGATACTGATTGAAATACGTGCTATGAATGGAGATTTCCTTATTACAGAGCCCTTTCCCTCCCCTAAGAAGGTGCCCAAGTTTTAGAGCTACATACCCATGTAAGCCAGTTCCTTCCTCACATTTGCTGAATTCTCTCTCACCTTTCCTTATTTCCTTTGCAATTTAACTATAATAAGGAACTGTTTAGATATCTGGACTATAAGTAATACTGGTAGTTAAGTTTGTACTTCAGATTTTTGTGATGATCAAAATTTGTTTCCAGTTCTATTTATTTCAAGTCTATTGGCTCCTTTGAAAAATCCTGTTAGATGATAGACGCGGTTTGGAACTTTTTGCAAGCTTAATATATTTGAAAGTTATAGAAACACCAAATATACTAAAATATAATTTAGACATCTGCAGGGGGGTCTTCTGATTTGACAGACTTGAAACTTTTATTAAATAAAAAGCCACCGTACTTTCATTCAATTTAGCACCTAGATGTTTCCCTTAGTCTTTAGTTGTTCCAGGATGCTGTACACAGTTAGCCTGCTGCTATAATGTAAGATGAAGGAATCCCTGACTGCATGTGGTAGACTGTGTTTTCCAAAAATGGCTGTGGACAAAGGCTAGTGAAGGTTTTGTGGGATATAAAGTTCCAGTTGTGCTCCATCCCTCATTCCCTTCACAATGGATTATGGCTGGATTAAATATTTCTGCAGTTTATTCCTTGTATTTCCTTGATTGGGAACATGAGATTTTTTAAAACATATACACGTGCTTCTTCAGCTTGCAGAATGTAGGTATATTTGTACTATTTTTTTTCTAATAAAAATACGTGGTTTCTGCAGAACAGGTTAAAGAAAATAATCGTCCCTAATTCACCCAGAAGTTTGGCATATTTCCTTCCCATCTTTTAAATATACAAAAATACTGTTATTTGTATTTACTATCTGTGTAACCATATGCTTGGGCTGTTTTGTTCCTTTCTGAGTTTTTTAATTCAGAGATTAGGTAGCTAAGCCCAAGTTTGACCTAGTGATCTCTCATCAATCTTCTGAGGCCAGAGGACTGTTTTTCTAGGCCAGCCTCATTTCTTATGGATCTTGAACAGATTTCTCCAGTTACTAACAAGCACCTGAAATTTGTTAATCACAACCATTAAATTTACTTTTGGGAACACTAGGTTAACATGGTTGACATAAAATCTGCATATTTATAACTAGAATATCTGCAGAGCCACCCAGTGTCTTTCTCCTAATGAACCATTTGCACATTCAGTTATGTCTTTATAGCCCAATTATATACCCCAACTACTACAAGTTAATGCATTAAAAAGAGAAAGTTCCACCTTTACGTGTTGAATTAAAATTTATTGTAAAAGATAAAGTTTTATGTATCCTTTTAAAAAATGAAAATTCAAAAGTCTTAGAGTTAAGCAATGAGTCTTCAACATTATAAAGCTATTTATAACAGTAATTAAAGTAGTGGTTGGGGCTTCCCTGCTGGCGCAGTGGTTGAGAGTCCCCCTGCCGATGCAGGGGACACGGGTTCATGCCCCAGTCTGGGAAGATCCCACATGCCGCGGAGCGGCTGGGCCCGTGAGCCATGGCTGCTGAGCCTGCGCGTCCGGAGCCTGTAATCCGCAACGGGAGAGGCCACAACAGTGAGAGGCCCGTGTACCACACACACACACACACACACAAAAAAAAGTAGTGGTAACATCTAACCCTTATAAAAATGTCACAGAATTCAAATCACTACTTGGATCCTCAATGGTTCAGTATCTTATCTTATACAATAAGGGTTTGGCCAGTTTTAAGATAAAATTCCTCCAGGTATGCTGTCCTCAAGTCCTCTATTATCACCATCCATCAGCTCACACAATGGGATAGCTGGCTGCTGTGGCAATTCCACAATGGTTGTTCTTGTCTTTGGCCATTTTTATGTAGCCATTCCAGCCCCATTCTGGACCCCAACTGAAAGAAGAACATGTTTTCCATTTTATACAAAGCATCAAGTACACATTACCTTCATTAATAATAATAACAACTAATAATTAAAATAGTGCATAGCATGTATCAGGTACTATTCTAAGTTCTGTTACATATATTTATAAGTATATTGACTCCTGTGGGTCCTTATCTTAACTTTTTAAGATAGGAAACTGAGGCACAACTGACATTCCAATGTAGCAGTCTGTCTCCTCAGGCTCATCTCAGTTAAAGAACTTTAGCTGTGAAAATTGATCCTCACAACCCTCAAAGACCTCTGAGAGCTGGGAGTAGAATGCAATGACAGGATATCAAATGATTATCAGAAAGGATGCACAGAGGCCACTGGACTCTTGGACAATCTTTCAGACTTAAAGAATGAGCAGAGGCAGATGTTTCTGCCCACTACTCCTTGTTCAAAAATTAGAGACAGAAAAAGGAAACCAGCCCTCAACTCTACAGGTGCAAAATCCTTTATATGAAACCCCTGGGGCTGGATGTGTTTCTGAATTAAGAAAATTTTCAGAATTTAGAAATGCAATGTTACAAATACATAATAATAACCCCAACAAACTTGCTACAGAATCTTATAATCGCATATCAGTATTTCTGTGTTTAAGTGGGAGAAAGACTTCTGGGATTTCAAAATTGAGCTTTTTTGGACCTGGAATCAAATACTGCTTCCAAATAAGGATTCCCTTTTCAATCTAAAATATAAATATAACATTTGGAGTTTTATACCTGTTCTTGACAATCCAAAATTTATTGTTATTTGAATCTGTTCCTTCAAAGCCATAGCCAACCACCAAAACACCATGATCCAGGTCTTTGCTGCTGCAGTCTGAATCATAATAAATACCTGGGAGAGTAAAATTCAATGTTAGGGTGAGGAGTTCCAAGTGACACATGACAGTAACCCAAGCTACCAACCAATTAAGAGAAGTATCTCAAAATTCAGTGAAATGTCATAAACAAATTCCAAATAAGACTTAAATATTTGACCAAAAATAGTAACGGCTGATGAAAAGGAAAAAGAAAAATTTAACTCACTAGAAATCAACAAAATTCAACAAAATCTTAGATATATTTTCTACCTAAAAAATATTTCCAATAATAAGACCTAGTTATCAAGGTTAAGATGATTTAGGCATTCAACTACTAACTACTAATATTAATTAGCATAATCCTTTCTACTCCTTGAATGCCAACTAAGAAAACAGCACAAAACAAAAAAATACTTGGGCTTCCCTAGTGGCGCAGTGGTTGAGAGTCCGCCTGCCGATGCAGGGGATGCAGGTGATGCAGGTTCCTGGCCCGGTCCGGGAAGATCCCACATGTCGCGCAGCAGCTGGGCCCGTGAGCCATGGCCGCTGAGCCTGCGCGTCTGGAGCCTGTGCTCCGCAACGGGAGAGGCCACAACAGTGAGAGGCCCGCGTACCGCAAAAAAAAAAAAAAAACTTGAACCACAGGGTTCTTTACAGATCTAACTACAATAGTAAAAAACTTTTGGAAAAAGGGACCAACAATTGAAGAATAGTTACATAGCCATTTAAAAATATTTATGAAGTTTGTCATCATGAGAAAATGCTTAAAGTATAATGTCAAATGGAAACATCATTGTTATTAAATGCATACACTCAAAATTCTACAGTCCTAGAAAACAGGACTCCATACCAGAGTCAATCATGGTCATATTTTCCACTTTTCCCTGCCTGAATTTCTATAATAAAAGAAAAACACCTACCTGATTTATAGAACTGGAAGGATGTATGGCCTGCATCAATAGCAACAGAGATGGGCCCCACAGTTGCCACTGCCTTCATAAGGGCCTTCTCCCGCTGAGGGATGTCCACGAAGCCAGTGTCATTGACAGCAGAACACTCGGGCTTATACTTACAGCTATTTGTTTCCTTTTAAAGATAAAGGGGAAAGAGACTTGATTATTACCATCCACCTTATGAGGAACATGAACTATAGGACCATAAGACGCAGCAGTTTGCAGCTTAATAATTTCTAAGTCAATTTTGTTATAAAGCAGCCCAACAAAATGCTATTGATTGGTTTGAAATGGAAAAATTAGTAGATATTTCTTCAGTAAGACCACTTAGGTCTACCTGGCCATAAGAAATTTTTCACTATGGAGAAATATGCATTATATGCAGAATGGTGTACATATTCTTCACGTTACATAGAAGTAAGACAAGCTATGTTAACCATCAAATCAGAGACCTATGCAACAGCTGATAATTTATAATGACAGTTCTGACGGTTTACATCTAAAATGTGAATGCTGAATAAGATGTCTGTTATCTCTGAAAGTGTTCAAAAGCAGAGCTGTCATGACAAGATAAGGAGTTCCTTTTACCTTTCCAAGATATGGATAGGATTCCTCTGTGTCCAGGCCTCCATTGTCCTTAACATACTGGAAGGCATTGTCCATTAAGCCACCACTGCAACCCTCATTGCCTTGAGGCCGAGAGCAGTCCACCAGGTTCTGCTCACTCAGTGAGACAAGTTTGCCAGTTTTCCAGAACATCTGTCCTTCAAGGGCGCCAGTGGCACTAAAAGCCCAACAAGAACCACACTGACCCTGAAAATAAAAAAGCCATCAGTTTACAAGACAAAGACCAACAACAGCCCATATACCTAAACATTCTTAAGAAAATCTGAATCTGAATACTGTCATACCTGATTCTTCACAGGAGTTACATAGCCTTTCTTAGTCCAATCCACAGATTTGGGGACTTCAAGAAAGAGAGGTTCATGGAACACTTTCCCCTTTTTGTGCTTCTGGTTTTGAAAGCCATTCATCACCTGCTTAAATTCTTCACTGGTCTTTAAGGAAAAGTAAATAAAATGTTGAAGAAGTTATTTTGCTAAAGTACTGAGAAGAGGAGGCACAAAAAGTTCAGCAACTCATGCCACACTCACCATGTCACCAAAGGCATTCATTGCCATGGTGAAGCCATGTTTCCCTTGGCTGTATTCCTGATTGTGTAAGTCAATCATTTTCATATTCTTCTCCCACACTGCTCTCCTCCATCCTTCTTCATTCTAGATGCAAACATATAACTGGTCATTTTTACTTCTATTTAAAACCCAACCCATGTTCACCAAATGGATTTGCAGACAGAGAAAAAGAAAAACTGTTGTCAGGGATGGCTTTATACTTCTGAGAGCTGTTCTCCAAACTCTGACACAGGAAAATATGCCCATGCTGTGCTCAGAAATAGGTGCCATTAAGTTACTACCTCGATAAAAGCTAAAACAACTACTCCAGAAACTACTCTCCGGCTATAAACTCCAACAGCATGGACCATTGTCTGTGAGGTCCCTCTGGAAATTTTCAGATGTTACCAACCATGCCATACAGTCTCCCATGTGTTGCCTTCCACTGGTACCAGTGTGCATCTAACATTTGATCAAGTTTTGGAGCAGCTGAGGCTATTCCCAAGCAAAGGGCAGTCAGGAAGAGTGAAGGATTCATGTTTCAAAAACCTAGGAAAGAAAAAGAATTAGTATTTGATGAGGCCAATGCTTTAAAAAAGCCATCCTACTTTCTCCTGGATGTTATAGCCACTATGGTGGACTAAGAACATTTAAGTGATCTTCTCAAATATTTACGGAAAGTCTGTGAAAGAAGGCTAAAGATATGGGTGGAGAAAAACAGGTCAAAGACTTAACACAGTGGAGGTATTTGATTCAGCCATCAAAATGAAAAACAGGCTGACAAGTGCTATAGGAATTGAAACAGACTTCACTATGAGTGCAATGATAATTTAGGTTTTGATAATAAGTTCTGCCACAACTTATGTGTCGGCATCTTAAGGCAACAACTAGGAAACCGTTGGTCCAGGTTATTTACTGAACGTATGGAGGTGAACCAAGAATTTTATTTATCAGGACGCCTGATCCTAAGTAGGGACAGACATGTATCTCAAAGAGTTAGATGGCTGCCTCACACCTTTCTTCTTGGCTAATAAACAGCAGGGGGTGAGATATGACTTCGAATCTCTGCTACCTAAATTGAAACCTTTCTAAAAAGCCTTCCCAGGAGAAGGTGGGCAGGAGTGCACACTGCGCTCCCTACCCTTGTCCTGTGTAGCCCACACCCCCTCCCTCGCCCTCCAGACCGTGCACGCGATCACGTGGCACGACGGCGCCGAGAGCCCCCAGTTCTCGTGCCCGGTCAGGGCCAGACTCTTGGGGCTCAAAGAACCCGTCTGGTTTGAGCCCGCACCCGCGCTGTAGGCGGGGCCAGGCCGGGGACTTGCTGCCCAGCTCCCAGCCCTTCGCACACTCCCGTCGCTTCCAGAGGCTGTTTATGGCGGCGCAGGGAGCGACGGGCCCCTTAGCCCGGAGTTCGGGGGTCACACTGCCGCGACCGACCCGAACTTGTGCCTGCCACCTCCCAGAGGCAGACCGGCCTAGGACCTCCCCCGCCCCCCGGGTGGCGTCAGCTCTGCCCTGGGTTTCCCAAATAGCCCTGCCCCCTTCCCCACCTCAGGCTGCCAAAGCTTGAGGGAGCGCCGACCCAGCCTCATCAACTCCCGGCGGGCAGACGCTGTCGTTCCTGCGGGTCGCGCCTGCCCCCTCACCCGAGTCCCTGGATATCCCTCCCTCCAGTCCCCGTCCCTGACCCGCCTCGGCCCCAGACTAGGTCGCTAACCTGCGGCTGCCACAGCTGCGCAGGCGCACTCCACAGACGCACGTAGCTCTCCCCAGGTCTCCGAGGCCGGAGGTTCTGGCCGGGTCGTGCCTGACTCTGCCTTTAAAGCCCTGGTTTGCGGCCCGGCCGCCCCTGCCCCCATCGCCTGCCCGCGCCGCGATTGGCTGAGCTGGCCAGTGGGCAGGGCCTCCGGGCGTGAGTACTCTGCGCTCGTGATGCGACTCTGTCCCAACTTGTCCCAGGGAAGGCAGTGCTAACGTCAGTGGAACCGAAGACGAAGAGCTGGGGGCCCCTGGGCAGCGCTGAGGAGGAGTCCGGCGTCTCTGGGGACTTGGATCAACTAATTACCTCGAGTGCGCTCGGCCGGTGGTTCACGAAAAAGAAGCAACAGGGAGGCCCAAGCGGATTTTCAGCGTAACCCTGTGCCTCCTTTAGTCCTGGAGTTTTTGGTGAAAGTCTGCGGGAGGGCTGAGAACTGTCTAGTTTAGGGGTTCCCGCTTATTCCACAGCAAAGGTGGGGCGGGCTGGAGGAATGCGGAGCCCTCAGGCAGAGGCGTTACCTCCCGGGCCGAGGGTGGTACCAGCTGAGTTTGAGAAGAATCGGAGCGGAATGGCAGTTCTTCAAAACCCGTGACGCGCTGGTCGCTACCCAAAGCCCAGGAGGGAAAGGGGACGGGCTGGGTGGGTCTCCAGAGAAGGCATGGCATTTTGTAATGCTTCTTTCCCGTCTTCCCGGTCAGGGGTTCTTCTCGCCTCGCAAGCTTTCCTCAAAACCAACAGAAACGAGTTATTTACAGAAAAATTTGTCTTAATTAAAAGAAGAGCGGGTGGGAAAGAGCAGAAACCGCTTTTGCTTCCCCACTCTCTGCATTATGGATCATTAAGTCTTCCTCAATATCCAAAGTGCTTTTCTTCAGATATAAGAAATGTACTTCTAAAAAGAGTAGTTTAATCACATTTAATATCAGGGTTCAGGTTTACATGGTTCGAAGAAATGTTTTAGTGGAGGAAAAAGTAGAGAACTAAAGATTTAAGGAAATTGATTCAGAAACTTTTTAAAAAGTGACTTTAAAAAATTATATAAGAAACACATTCGTTATAGAAAACATATTTTAGAAAGTAAACACCCCCCGTCCCCTCACCTATAACTCCTTTATAGGCATCTCTCTCTCTCTCTATATATATATATGTATATAAAACAAAAATGGAGTCATAGTGCATGTCGATTTGTAAATTCTTAGTTAAAATTAAATTGGTAACCTTCATAGAAGCACAGACAAATACTTTTAAAAATCAATTTATTAAAAATTTCTATTTTGTGCCCTTTCAAGTAGAATCCCTTTCCTCTCAAACACAACGAGGGGCCAGAATTTCTCAGGTGGTTACAGAAGTACATTGTATTGCATATGGCTGGAGGTTTTTTTTTTCTTTTCTTTTTTTAGAAGTAGTCTTTTTTTTAGAAGTAGTCATCCAGTCAACACAAGTATCATTCACACATGGAAATAAATGAAGACCGCCTACATGGGAGCAATTTGCTATGAGGAGGGAGGCAATTCTTGTCTGGGTGAGGACAAGCTTTATAATGAGAAAACAGAGAAGTTTCCATAAACCCTGATTAGAGGCTGTTATGAGGAAGCTGGGAGAGGAATAACTAGAAATGGAATATCCTTTGTGATTGGTTCGGGGAGAATAGTTGGACTTCTCTGGTTTGTCCTGGAAGTAGAAGCAAAAATAAGTTGTTAGTTATTCAGGAAGTCCTGACTGTTGAGGTGGTTGCTGCAGAATTTTCTTTTGGGGGTCAGCGTTCTATTGTCATATAAAGTCTAGCCATTGTCCGTTTGTTTACTCAGCCTATCACAAGAAATCTAAGTTATTCTAATATGTGGGTTTTACAGTTGCCCTTGGGTCACAGCTCTTTAAGACTGCAGAGGGTGGAAAAACCTGCTACTTCATGACCATCTGTGACTGGAGGCTGTGTGGCTGGTGCTGCTCCAAAGAGTGGCGTCTCCTTTGTTTCTTGGAATGTTATACAAACACAGTGGAAGGAAAAATGGACTCCTTTTTTAGCAAATATGCTCAAACCCTAAAATTAAATCAAGGAATATCTAAATTCAGGAGAAAGCCATTTAAACAAGAGAGTGGATTATTGCTCCAACTCATGAAATCTACTTATACATTATCTGTTAAATAATAGCATTACAGAGATGTTATTACTAACCATTGTGTTCCTTTTCTTCTATTCCCATTTCTTTGCAAAGTAACTTAGATGAGTGTTAATTATTAAGATGGTCACATTTTAGCCAAGTAACCAAGCCTTAGCTCTGCCTTTGATAAAATGCGTTGGTAGAACTTAACTCTTCCTTTTAAAATGCAGTATCTGCAAAAGTATATTTTTGTGTGCATTTGTCTAGATTTCTTTTGCTCAATAATGAAATAGGATATAAATTCTTTACCCAATCTCTGTAAGTTTTAAACCAAGGGGGAATGAACAAATCTTGTGTTGTGGTATTCAAGACCCTGAGGCCACTTAACACCTCTCCCCAATGTAATAACCCCCTCCAATTTGTTTAACTTCAGTGAGTCACGAATTACTCTTAGAAACATTGTCCAGTCCATTTGTAAAGTGGTTTATTACCATTTATAATTTTATAGAAAAGAGTATGTTTATGATTCCACTTAAGAAATAATTTATTTTTCTAAGCTACTGTAACCTTGCTTTTCCTATAGGGTTAAACAGTCAGCCAATTTTTTAAGTTAGTAAATCAATCTACAAGAATTAATTAAACTCTTACTTTGTGCTCATTGACCACTCCTTGTGAGTTTGTGCATTTACTTAGACACATTCTACATGTAACTTTCCTGGCAACTTTTCTGAAGCTCAGCCTTTCCATTTTAAAATCTGAAATTAACTACGGTAATCTTGATTTTACAGCATATGAGCACAGCCATGATCAATATATTTAAATGAGATTATGGCAAAGCATATTGGTGCAGTAGGTAACATAGGAGCTGAACTTGAGAGATTTTTTTCCCCACCCCTAAGACTATAAGAGGATCTCTTCCTAAAATCTGAAAAAGTCTTTTCATGAAACAAGGCATATTAGTTTCTTATGGCTGCTGTAACAAATTCTCACAAACTTGGTGGCTTAAAACAACAAGAATTTATTCTCTCACGGTTATGGAGATGAGAAGTCCAAAATCAGCATCACTTGGGCCGAAAACCAGGGGTTGGTAGGGCTGTACTCCCTCCAGAGGCTCTAGGAGAGAACCTGTTCCTCTCCTCTTCCAGCTTCTGGGGCCTCCAGGCACTCCTTGACTTGTGGCTGCATCACTCTCACCTCTGCCTCTGTGGTCACATTGCCTTCTCCTCTTCAGTCTGTGTCAAATTTCCCCGCACCACACTCTTACAAGAACACTTGGGCATTTAGGCCTACCCAGATAATGCAGGGTAATCTCTCCATCTCACAATTCTTAATCATATTTACAAAATCTTTACAATATAGGGTAACATTTACAGGTTCTAAGAATTAAGACCTGATATGTTTGGGGACCATTATTTAGCCTACCGCACATGGTATAAGTAAGAGCCAGCTTCTTGACTGTATTTCAAACTTGTGTTTAACATATCTTTAGGCTGGCTTCACTAGTACAGCTAGGCCCTCTATATGACCTTCCCGCTCTGTAACTTCTTTGCTCATGTGCCTGATTATAGACAACAGCTCCTGCCCTGACTCTCCTGCTAGTGCAATGTTTGACACAGTTTTTTAGGTTCCAGGACTCCCACGCAGCAGCTTTTATTACCTCCCCTTCCCTCCTTACTCTGTCCACAGCCACCTATTCCATGGTCTCTGCATATAAAAGCATTGCTCACCCACTCCTGCCCTGAGATATTTCTGGTTTAGGCTTTGAGCATCTCCCTACTGCAATCATCCCCGTTAATAAAGTCTTTCTTTGCATAAAGTCTTTACTTGCATAAAGTCTTTCCCCTGACACCTGTATCATTATGCGAAGTGGTCAAGACATTTGTGCTGTTAATAGAACTTGCATACATATTCATGAGAGGGGAGGGTATGGGGGGGAGCAGTGTTCCACAGGAAAGGATCTCCACCTGTGAGTACCTGGTACTCCTGGTAATTAAAGCATGATTAGAAAAGGTTCCTGCCATAATAATGATGATTCTCATATCTAAATAACACAGGTGCCAGGCAATGTTCTGAGCTTTTTATATGTGCTCCTTCATTTACTGTTCCCAACAACCCTATGACAGTGGTTCTCCAACTTGAGGGTGCATCAGAATCACCTGGGGGTCAGATTGCTGACCTCTATCCCCCGAGTGTCGGAGTCAGTGGGTCTGGGAGGGGGTTCCAGGGTTTGCTTTTCTAACAAGTTCCCAAGTGATACAGATGCTACCAGTGGGGACCCACTTGGAGAACCACTGCCCAAGGAGATGGGTGCTATTGTATGCCCCATTTTACAGATGAAGATGGTCACAGCAGTGAGGTATACAAAATCAAGGGTGGTGCCAGATTCCTCACTAAAGTGAAGAAATAAATGTGCTTCAGGCCAGCAGAGCTTAGAAAAGGAAGCTGAGCTTTGGAGACTTTGCCTTTGTCCCTCACCCCCAGCCCCCATCACTCACTTGGCAAACTGGACTCTGGGGTACCAGAATGAAACATGAGCACTGAGGACATGGTGAGATAGGGAACCAAAGCTCCCCAGGGCCAGGCTCTGGACTTCAATGCCAACGCTGGCTTATCTGGTGTCATGTGAAAGGGGGAAAAGACAGGTGAGCCACACAGAAGGCATACTGCCTGCCCTGGGCTGGGCCTCTTCCCACCCCATCAGCTTCTAGGAGGGTGTTTTGCCTTGTGCTTCCCGGGTGTTTCCTTGTTTGATCATTTCTCAGAGACAAAAGTTCTATATCTTACCTATGATCAAGCCATTGTCAGATTTTTAAGCCTACTTCTGATGACAATGCTTCAGTGATTCATGATTTTGAGAAGCTCAGGTATTAAAAAAGTGAGGTTCATTCATTCACCAATTCTAAAAACACACACATGGAATATTCCTTTTTAAAAAATTGAGGCCACAAAAAGGAAATGGAACCATACCATTAAGTATCGCCAGTTCCCTATATGATCACCTCAAAAACCAAAACCAGGGAAATTTTTCGATAAAAGCTTTGGTAATTTTACTGAGTTACTGACTCCACTCTGGTGATTTACATATGCTTTTTTCTTGTGTCCTGAGTGTCCACCCCTCCCCCCGTGCCCCCTCCAAAAAAAACCCCAGTGATTGCTACCTCTCTCCCTCGGTTTCATTGTTATAAAATCAGTCCTGTAGCTGTGGTCTCAATCACATCTAAACTTCATCCTTATATCCATAGGATCCACTGAGGAACCCAGCTTCCACTTTTGAGAACTAACCCACTCCTATGAACATGGAATCTGATCTTTCTTGGAGATCATTGCTGACATGGCCAGATAAAATAGCACGTAAGAGTTCTGTATAGAACACATAGTTCTGGTTGAAGGAAGCAACAACTGCTTCTTTTAAATGCATTTTTTTATTAACAGCATCCCCTGCTCAGATGGTGTTCTCCCACTATAGGAGGAGAAATCAGGCAGATGGCAGAATGCACAGGCTATACCCCCAGTCTTGTAGCCCCACCACACGTTGAATTAGTAAGCTTGCAGTCTGGTTGTTCTGCCTGAGTGTTTCCTTCCCATCATGCCAGGTTTCTTGTCCAGAGAACAAGGATCACACAAGGTGGCCATTCCAAGGCTAATTTGCATCTACACTGTGGATATGGCATGTGTGTTTTCTAAATGCACCCACCCCCATGGGCTTCCCTGGTGGCATAGTGGTTAAGAATCTGCCTGCTGATGCAGGGGACACGGGTTTGAGCCCTGGTCTGGGAAGATCCCACATGCCGCGGAGCAACTAAGCCCATGAGTCACAACTACTGAGCCTGCACTCTAGAGCCACAACTACTGAGCCCATGTGCCACAACTACTGAAGCCCTAGCACCAAGAGCCCATGCTCCACAACAAGAGAAGCCACCGCGATGAGAGTACCCCTGCTCGCCGCAACTAGAGAGAACCCACGCTCAGCAACGAAGACCCAACGCAGCCAAAAATAAATAAATAAAATTTAAACGCACCCACCCCTCTGCATAGCATCCTACCCCTAACACACATTTTCCCAGTTTCTAAATTTCCATGGGCGGGAATTCCCTGTAATTTAACATACAAAATAAGCCTAATTAGTTTAATATTACTCTCTGAGATGGAGAGAAAACAAATATTTTGAGGTATTCCAGGGACCCTTTGGAAAACCTCAAAGTTAGCTAGAGGTGAAACAAATTTCATTTAGAATTTGATCTTTGGGAATGTTGTCAAAAATATCAAAAAATATTCAAAACACCCGGTCAAATGGGATAGTAGGTCACTGTGAGACAATATGCATTCACTTAACCAAAGTGACAATAAAAGATCTTAAATGTGGTAATACATCACTTAAATGCAAAGAAACTCATGCAATCTATTACCAAAAGCAGTTCAATATTTTAAGAAAACTTTGTCCTTTTAGAGAGGAAATTAAATTCAACTATTGTACCACTTTACCTTTAAAATTCATTTTCTTAATTAATTCAATCTTATCTTAGCGAATCCTGACCATGCACAAAAACTTTCTCAGTGTTCCTTTATCCACAAACTTTCCAAAACTTTCAGTATCCATATTATTCTGTCCATATTTTCTTTTCCAGTCAGAAACAACCAGCTCTAGGACAAAATTACCTTCTTTCCCTTAATAAAAAGTATTTCCAATCTTCACACCTTTTTTTTTCCCGATAAAAAAACCTCTTACTTTCCTTGTATACTCAAATATTTCCCTTATTATTTTAGTAGCTTTAGTTACATATATTATATTTCTTAACCTTAAAACCTAATTTATAGCAAAAACCTAGAAGCAAGTAATTGTAAACTGTCATACCAACATTTTCTGATTGGCACTTACAAATATATTTTATAACCTTTAGAAACATACACCTTCTCATAGATTTTCTTTCCTCAATATAGTGCAAGACATGTGTCTAATAAACACAAACGTCTTTAGTTTCTCATACTGCAATTAATATTCCAGTATTTTAATTGGAAATGATCTAAATATTCAATGAATTCCCATTATTTAAGTTAATTTAGCATAACTTTAAAGTTTCAAGTTATCAAAATCTGGAGAGACTTTTTATTTTATTTTATTTTATTAACATCTTTACTGGAGTATAATTGCTTTACAATGTTGTGTTAGTTTCTGCTGTGTAACAAAGTGAATCATTTATGTTTATACATATATCCCCATATCCCCTTCCTTTTGCACCTCCCTATCCCACCCCTCTAGGTGGTCACAAAGCACCGAGCTGATCTCCCTGTGCTATGCAGCTGCTTCCCGCTAGCTGTCTATTTTACATTTGCTAGTGTATATATGTCAGTGCTACTCTCTCACTTTGTCCCAGTTTACCCTTCCCTCTCCCCGTGTCTTCAAGTCCATTCTCTACGTCTGTGTTTTTATTCCCGTCCTGCCCCTAGGTTCATCAGAACTTTCCTTTTTTTAGATTCCATATATATGTGTTAGCATGCAGTATTTGTTTTTCTCTTTCTGACTTACTTCACTCTGTATGACAGACTCTAGTTTCAACCACCTCACTACAAATAACTCAACTTTGTTTCTTTTTATGGCTGAGTAATATTACATTTTATATATGTATATATTTGCCACATATTCTTTATCCATTTGCCTGTCGATGGACACTTAGGTTGCTTCCATGTCCTGGCTATTGTAAATAGTGCTGCAGTGAACATTGGGGTGCATGTGTCTTTTTGAATTATGGTTTTCTCAGGGTATATGCCCAGTAGTGGGATTGCTGGGTCATATGGTAGTTCTATTTTTAGTTTTTTAAGGACCTTCCATACTGTTCTCCATAGTGGCTGTATCAATTTACATTCCCACCAACAGTGCAAGAGGGTTCCCTTTTCTCCACACCCTCTCCAGCATTTATTGTTTGTAGATTTTTTGATAATGCCCATTCTGCCTGGTGTGAGATGATACCTCATCGTGGTTTTGATTTGCATTTTTCTAATGATTAGTGATGTTGAGCATCCTTTCATGTGTTTGTTGGCAAACTGTATATCTTCTTTGGAGAAATGTCTATTTAGGTCTTCTGCCCATTTTTGGATTGGGTTGTTTGTTTTTTTGTTATTGAGCTGCATGAGCTACTTGTAAATTTTGGAGATGAATCCTTTGTCAGTTGCTTCATTTGCAAATATTTTCTCCCATTCTGAGTGTTGTCTTTTTGTCTCGTTTATGGTTTCCTTTGCTGTGCAAAAGCTTTGAAGTTTCTTTAGGTCCCATCTGTTTATTTTTGTTTTTAATTTCCATTTTTGAGAGACTATTTTAGATAGACATCCCCGAAACACCATTATTCCTAAAGTTTACATAGAAGCTCTTATCTCATTTACCTCTACTTTATTTACTTAAAATTTCATCATATCATTACTTTTTGTTGACAAACTTTGTAACAGGAATAAGGTCTTTCTTATTTTATTTCTAGTAAATCTAGGTACAATAAAAGTATTTAATGTAGATGACTCTAAATATATGTCTGTATTAACTAAACCAACAAGCTTAAACTAACTTTAATACTCTGGTATTAATTCAATACTAAATATTTCCCAGCTCACATGAACCTTAAATTCATTCTGGCCAGTTTCTTTTCTATTTCTGAGTATCTAAATAAGCACTTAATTTCCTTTAAGACAATTAAATAGAACTCTTTTATAAATTAATTCTGGCAATACCACACACCTACAACACATATATTCAGATATGCACAAACACACAGACACAGAGACCTCATAGTTCCCATTCCAAAATCTCAGCCATGAAACAGGTACAATAATAAAAACACATCAGTTACAAAAGAGGTTGGATTCAAGTTGGGTCTCTGTCAGATGAACAAGTCAAGGTCACTTGTCTAGATGGCTAATATTTATGGAGAAGACACTTAAGATTTCTATTTGTCCGTGACAAATCAAGTTCCAAATTACCTACCCACTTTCCTGAAATTTGCATTTTAAAAAGATGGCAGGGATAAGCCTTCCTGGAAAAGATCAGGTAGAGCATTTACATCTCAAAGGCATAGGAGGAGAAAGGCAAGTTCCTCCTCTCTTGACTTTGTTCCCTTAAGGCTAGAATTTTTTTTTCAATACTTACAAGCCTTTTGAGATAAATAGGGGAGGTTTGGGGAGTGGTAAAAGGATTGGTGGGCTTTGAATTATTTCTGGAACCACACCTCTAATCCTATAAAGAACAGTTGGTTTTTCCTCAAAGAATAGGGTGGCCACCTCAATGATATCAAAGGACTGACATACAAATTTATCTATGTTGGAATGTTTTACTTTCCCTCATTTTGTTTAGGGGAGAAGCCTCCCCTTCAAAGAAAATTCCTATCAGGCTCTGAATATCAGCCATAGTCAGTTTAGTCAGAGTAGTGGTCTCTCATCTTGATAATCCATTTATAAACAGTTTTGAGGATTCTCCCTGGGTTTAAGAAATTTTTAAACTATGGCCCTCAGTTCAGCCTTTGCTCTGAAGAGGCTTGCCTACAGCCTCAGGTAGTTCCATTTCTAAATGTAACCCTTTTATAGTGTGTTACTAGAATGAGTACTGAAATAAAGAGGGATAGATGGGAGGAGTAGCTAAAGTTTTAGGTACCTTTTATATCATTAATCTTTCATTAGCCTTCTACAACAAATCTTTCAATGAGGCTGTTTTAGAATTTTGAAACCTTTTGGGGCTTCTGTGTACCAATTCAAATAGGTGCAATAGTTTAAAATGAGAGCTCTCAAATTTTGCTCTTCTAAATGTTAATTTAGAAGTTTCTAAAATTCAAAGGATCCAAGCAGCTAACCCTACAAATATTTTCTTCTGCTAATCTAACTTTAGAAAGTCGAAAAACTCTTACCACTGTTGTTTCCAGTAGACCCTGTAGGCACAGATCCAGAAGACTGCTGGCCTTAGTTGCATGTTTAGAATTCAGTTTGGGAGTGCCAAAAGAGCCCCATTTCAGGGCTCAATTTCTTTTAGTTCTCAGTTAAGTACATGCAAGTATACATAAACCAAACCAAGCTGGTACTCCCATAGGTGGCTGTCCATCTGGGAGCTGTTTGGCCTTTGAGGCACAATTTCCCATTATTAACTTGGAACACTAATTCAGATATGAGATATGATCCGAACAGCTTCCTGAGGACAGCATGGCAGATGGAATGTGTGCTGCTTCTGAGTCTAGCTCCCCAAGGAGTTACGTTTGGGTCGGTTTGACTCTCTTACATGTCTTGGTTTCTTCATGGGACAGTCTAAAATCACGTTGGGTGCTCACGAGAGCTAGGTACCAGCCTCTGTAGCACCCCCACTGGATGAGCAGTATTTACTTAATGATTATAGTGGGTTTCCCTTATTCTTCAGAGCTACATAATTCAGTCTCTCATTTCACTAGCAAAAGCTTTGTTCAGACCATATATCAACTCATTTAAGAAAAAATTTAAGGGGCTTTCCTGGTGGTGCAGTGGTTAAGAATCTGCCTGCCAATGCAGGGGACACGGGTTTGAACCCTGGTCTGAGAAGATCCCACATGCCGGGGAGCAACTAAGCCCATGTGCCACAACTACTGAGCCTGCGTGCCACGACTAATGAAGCCTGCACACCTAGAGCCTGTGCTCCGCAACAAGAGAAGCTACTGCAATGAGAAGCCCACGCACTGCAACCAAGAGTAGCCCCCACTTGCCGCAACTAGAGAAAGCCCGTGTGCAGCAATGAAGACCCAACGCAGCCAAAAATAAATGAAATAAAATAATAATAAAAAAATTGAACTGTAGGGAAAATAAACTATTTTGAAAAAGTTTAAGCCAAATTGAACAAAAACCCGGCCACCTATGTTTCCCTGGGCCTCTTGCCCAGACCCCCTAGATCCTGCCTAGGAAATGCACTGGTGCCCAAGTCTTAAGTGAAACAGCTTAAATAAAATTTTCAGGATCATCACTTGAACAAAGAGATCTGGATATCAGGAGAACTCACCAGAACACCTGAGGAGTTCCAAGCAGCCAGTGGGGTTCAGTGGGCCAATACTTTGTACAGAGCACAGGTTCTGGGTAGACTCCAGGTGTCCTTTGGTAGGTGTGTCTTTCATATCCTGCCAGCTGCATCATGCAGGTCAATGAAAAATTACTTAGTTGATCTAAGAAAGATGGAAAATTTTGCTTGAGCTAAATTGAGGATTATAACCTGGGAACAGCTTCTCAGAAAGCTCTGAGAACTGTTCCACCTGTTAGAAGTCAAAACACAGTTATATAAACTTTTTGAGACAGAGGGCTGTACATTAGATGACGTATTATTGACAATTTACACAATCCAGATCTGCAAGAACAAAGTGATGGGCCATCATGATCCCTTACAAGATCAAGAAGGAATGTTATCATTTAAGGAGCTGGCTTGTTGGTACTCGAGAATGTTGTTCTTTGTGGTTAAGCAGGTATTTCTGCCCGAGGGGGAGGTTTGGTTGATGCATAATGCAGATACACAATGCACAGTAGAAGGGAGAGAGAAGGCCAAAGGGCAGAGAAAATTTTCCATGTTTAAATTTTTCTTGCCTTGCCATAAAATATGGATTTTATTTTATAATGGAAAAGTGCTAAATTCAATAACTTGAGATGTTTGTTTTTTCTTTAATTAGCAGAAATCTTTTGGTGTTCAACTACCTGATTTGTTTTTGAAAAACGCCTATATATCCTGGTTCCTTCCTTAGTTCTTTGGAATAGTCCTCAGAGCTATATGAGAGGCTATCTCCTGGGCTTAACTCCTCAGTATGTCTGTCAAATAAAACATAATTCTCCACTTTTAGGTTGTACATTTTTAAAGTCAACACCTATAAAAAATTAAATCAAGTTTCAGGGCTTTAGATAAACCAGAAGGAAAAAAAAAGAAGAAGAAAAAAACCCATTTCAGATAATGCTTCAGCATCATCCCACCCACCCATCAGTTCTGGGCATTACCTGTCAGCTGTAAGGTTAACCCTGTAAATGCTAAACTTGTTGCTGGAGATTTGAGTAAATTTACAATGAAAGGAAAAATAATTTTAAAAATGACTTTATGATTTATGCTATGAGAGAAAACTTATGTAAAATATTCTATGTTTAAGTTCATAATTTCAGAAATAATTTTCTGATTAGGAAAGCCAAAAAAACCCAAAAAAGCAAAACCCTAAGATGTTATATAACTTTCTTTTTGCTGCTGGTGGGTGGATTGAAATGTAAAGTCTTTGAGTATTAAAAAAAAGATAGGTTTCTATAAGTGAAGACATTTACTTTATTTTTAATTTTTTGACTAGAGTTTTATTTATTTTTATTTCATTTTTATAATTTTATTTTTTTATTGGCATATAGTAAATTAGTATGTTGTGTCAGTTTCTGCTGTACAACAAAGTGAATCAGGTGTATGTATACATATATCCCCTCCCTCTTGGATTTTCTTCCCACCCCCACCCATCCCACCCATCTAGGTCATCACAGAGCACCTAGCTGAGCTTCCTGTGCTTTATAGCAGGTTCCCACTAGCTATATAGTTTACACATGGTAGTATATATATATCAATCCTAATCTCACAATTCGCCCCACCCTCCCCTTCCCCCACTGTGTCCACGTGTCCATTCTCTACATCTGCGTCTCTATTCCTGCTCTACAAATAGGTTCTTCAGTACCATTTTTCTAGATTCCACATATATGTGTTAATACATGATATTTGTTGTTTCTTTCTGACATATTTTACTCTGCATGACAGACTCTAGGTCCATCCACATCTCTACAAATGACCCATTTTTGTTCCTTCTTGTGGCTGAGTAATATTCCATTGTATATATGTACCACATTTCTTTACAGTTTTGTCTGTCAATAGACATTTAAGTTATTTCCATGACCTGGCTATTGTAAATAGTGCTGCAATGAATACTGGGTTACATGTGTCTTTTTGAATTATGGTTTTCTCAGGGTATATGCCCAGTAGTGGGATGGCTGGGTCGTATGGTAGTTCTATTTTTAGTTTTTTAAGGAACCTCCATACTGTTCTCCATAGTGGCTGTATCAATTTACATTCCCAACAACAATGTAAGAGGGTTCCCTTTTCTCCACACCCTCTCCAGCCTTTATTGTTTATAGATTTTTGATGATGGCCATTCTGACCCGTGTGAGGTGATACCTCATTGTAATTTTGATTTGCATTTCTCTAATAATTAGTGATGATGAGCATATTTTCATGTGCCTCTTGCCCATCTGTATGTCTTGTTTGGAGAAATGCCCATTTTTTGAATGGGTTGTTTGTTTTTTTGAAATTGAGCTGCTGTTTATGTATTTTGGAGATTAATCCCTTGAGGCTTGCTTTATTTGCAAATATTTTCTCCCATTCTGAGGGTTGTCTTTTCGTTTTGCTTATGGTTTCCTTTGCTGTGCAAAAGATTTTAAGTTTAATTAGGTCCGATTTGTTTATTTTTGTTTTTATTTTCATTACTCTAGGAGGTGGGTCAAAAAAGATCTTGCTGCAATTTATGTCAGAGAGTGTTCTGCCTATGTTTTCCTCTAAGAGTTTTATAGTGTCTCGCCTTACCTTTAGGTCTTTCATCCATTTTGAGTTTATTTTTATGTATGGTGTTAGTTAGCATTCTAATGTCATTCTTTTACATGTAGCTGTCCAGTTTTCCCAGCACAATTTATTGAAGAGGCTGTCTTTTCTCCATTGTATATCCTTGCCTTCTTTGTCATAGATTAGGTGACCATAGGTGCATGGGTTAATCTCTGAGCTTTCTATCCTGTACCATTGCTCTGTATTTCTGGTTTTGTGCCAGTACCATACTGTCTTGATTACTGTTGCTTTGTAGTATAGTTTGAAGTTGGGGAGCCTGATTCCTACAGCTCCATTTTTCTTTCTTAAGATTGCCTTGGCTATTCAGGGTCTTTTGTGTTTCCATACAAATTATAAATTTTTTTGTTCTAATTCTGTGAAGAATGCCATTGGTAATTTGACAGGGATTGCATTGAATCTGTAGATTGCTTTGGGTAGTATAGTCATTTTCACAATGTTGATTCTCCAGTCCAAGAACATGGTATGTTTCTCCATCTGTTTGTGTCATCTTTGATTTCTTTCATCAGTGTTTTATAGTTTTCTGAGTGCAGAAATTTTCCCTCCTTAGGTAGGATTATTCCTAGATATTTTATTCTTTTTGTTGTGATGGTAAATGGGATTGTTTCCTTAATTTCCCTTTGTGATGTTTCCTTGTTAGTGTATACAAATGCAAGTGATTTCTGTACATTAATTTTGCATCCTACAACTTTACCAAATTCATTGACTAGCTCTAGTAGTTTTCTGGTGGCATCTTTAGGATTTTCTGTGTATAGTATCATGTCATCTGCAAACAGTGACAGTTTTACTTCTTTTCCAATTTAGATTCATTTATTTCTTTTTCCTCTCTGATTGCTGTGGCTAGGACTTCCAAAACTGTTGAATAAGAGTGGCAAGAGAGGACATCCTTGTATTGTTCCTGATCTTAGTGGAAATGCTTTCAGTTTTTCACCATTGAGAATGATCTTTGCTGTGGATTTGTTGTATATGGCCTTTATAATGTTGAGATAGGATCCCTCTATGAGCATTTTTTGGAGAGTTTTTGTTGTGAATGGATGTTGAATTTTGTCAAAAGCTTCTTCTGCATCTACTGAGATGATCATATAGTTTTTATTCTTTAATTTGTTAATATGGTGTATCACATTGTTTGATTTGTATATATTGAAGAAGCCCTGCATTCCTGGGATAAATTCCACTTGGTCATGGTGCATGATACTTTTAATGTTTTGTTGGATTCTCTTTGCTAGTATTTTGTTGAGGATTTTTGTGTCTATGTTCATCAGTGATACTGGTCTGTAATTTTCTTTTTTGTGATATCTTTTTCTGGTTTCAGTATCTGGGTGAAGGTGGACTCATGGAACATATTTGGGAGTGTTTCTCCCTCTGCAATTTTTTGGAAGAGTTTGTGAAGGATAGGTGTTAGCTCTTCACTAAATGCTTGATAGAATTCACCTGTGAAGCCACCTGGTCCTGGACTTTTGTTTGTTGGAAGATTGTTTTTTTGAATCAGATTTCTGCCTTAAGTGACCCACTCCCTAGTCTTTTATTTAATTATTAATTTTATCAATTTTATTTATTTATTTTGGTTGTGCTGGGTCTTAGGAGCAGCTCACTGGCTCCTTAGTTGCGACACTTGTGCTCCTTAGTTGTGACATGTGTTTGCCTTAGTTGTAGGGCCCTTTAGTTGCAGCCTGTGGGTTCCTTAGTTGTGGCATGTGAACTCTTTAGTTGCAGCATGCATGTGTGATCTAGTTCCCTGACCAGGGATTGCTAGGACCCGAGTGAGTGGAGGAAATGCTAGCCATGTCCCCCCCAATCTGTGATCCCCAAGGGTTCATCCCCATTCGCCTCTACTCTTCCTCCCCCACTCTCTCCCACACCCCCAGGACCCACATGGCCAGAGGGGTCCTCGGAGGGCAGAGGACCAGGCCCAGGACCCCAGCACGATCCCCGGGACTGAATGGGTGAAGGAAACACTAGCCACATTCCCCTCCAATCCTCCAAACCCCCGAGGGTCTCTCCCCATTCCCGTTGATCCCCTCACAGTTAGTGGGCCTCTCCAGGTGTGGGAACCTCTCCTCTCCATACAGCCACCCCTCAGGGGCCCTAGTCCCAACCTGCCTCCACTTTTCCTCCCCCCTCACTCCCCCCCACATCCTACCTGGTGCCTCAGGGGTTCCTCCCATCCCCTTGGGTGTTGAGGTCCCCCAGTGGCATCTGGTGGATGCCCTAGTTGTGAGGAGACGCAAACTCCTCGTCCTCCTACTCTGCCATCTTGACTCTGCCCATGACATTTGCCTCAAATTTTACCTATTAGTGCCTTTGAAAAAAGTGAAACAATATGAAATAATAGGTAATCTCTAAGTAGACACTTCGGGAATTTTAAAAAGCAATTTAATTATTAATGAGTTCTTGTAAAATCAGACCTGTGATAGAGGCTGTTAATTTTCTGGCTTCTGTGCATATTTTTGAATGGGTCAACTTGGACTCTAAGAATAACAAGATTAACAGGATTTAGGAAAGCCTGGCTTGTCATTTGGACTTAGAACACTGTTACTGGCTGTGCAGGGCCAAAGCCAGTGTTTTTTTCCTGGAATTCTGCCTCACTGATTTTAATTGCCTGAACCTGACTCTAAGCTGAAACCTGATACTATCTGCTATGTGCTATTTCAGCCACAGCACAAAGTCTGGTGGACTAAAGCAGACAAAACTCAGACCGTGTTATCACTGTAGCTTCAGGACACGCCTCTGTGGGGCCACAGACTCTGAAAACATCATGGACGCTGGCTGGGCTGCCTGGGTCACACACAAATGTCCACATGACAGAGCTTGTTCTCTAATGGACCATCTGAAATCAGGCTGTATTACCAACACACAAAATAATTGCATTCCTAACCTGTGATTTTTGCCTCAAACTACAAGTCTGGGGAAGACTGTGAATTCTCTGCCCACTCCTGGCTGAGTGGACTCTTGACCTCGTCTCAGGGGTGACTCACTGTTGTTGATGATTATATTTGCCTTTCTGGATTAGTTGCAGTTTGCAGCAAGAGACTGATAAACTGACCCAACTTTCCTTGTCCTTCTCCTGGTATACATACTTAGTAAAGCAAGTTGATCATCAAGTGCAGCTACCCCCAAAAGGGATTAATTTTTTCTAGGTGCAGGTCATGAAAACCTACTTATAAATTTTTTTAAAATTCAAGATTTTCTCTTGACTCATTCCTGAACATAACATGTCTTTCTAGTTAAGCTGTATAAAAGTGTTTTTCGATGAAAATACTTTTATTCCTCTTGCATACAGCTCTTCCTGGTGAAATGTCTGGATAAGAGCAGGGAATGATTTAAAAAATGTAAAGTTATAATGATTAAAAAGGACACACTGATTTTGCAACAGTGATAGAGAAAACAAAACCCCAGTAGTATCTGGAAGGCATGGAGGGATTGGGGTCTCAGGGAGAGGCGCATTAATGATCTTTGGTTTTCAAAACCATTCCAGGAAACCTTCCCCTCTTCCAGAAGGAAAACTCCTCCTGTGTACTTTCCAAGCTGCTGAGAAAGTTCTGAATTCAGAGCAACTACTGAAGCTTGATCACTCACAGCAGTGCTGGCAATGGGACAGTGTGGGTGGCCTCAACTCCTCACTTTTCATGCAAAACATATACAAAACTGGAAGCCACTGTCTCCTAGCAGTCCCTCTAAAACCAAGGGCTCACACTAAAATTTTCCACCTGAGCTAGAAATCCCAGGGCTGGGCACCGAGTCAGATTTCTGTTAACCTGTGGGACTTACTGTGTGTTCTGCTTGGGGTGCAGTAATAGTTGAACGGTACCCTTAGGGATTGTACTATTTTTACACGTCCCCTGATGGTTTTGACAGTGTCTCAGCTGGAAGGCATTCAGGTCAACTTCAGTTTATTGGCCAGGGTTATTCTGTGCTTTAAGTGATGCCTTAGGCCACATAAAAAAGATTCATACAGGGCTTCCCTGGTGGTGCAGTGGTTGAGAGTCCGCCTGCCGATGCAGGGGACACGGGTTCGTGCCCCAGTCCGGGAAGATCCCACAGGCCGCGGAGCGGCTAGGCCCATGAGCCATGGCCGCTGAGCTTGTGTGTCCGGAGCCTGTGCTCTGCAACGGGAGAGGCCACAACAGTGAGAGGCCCGTGTACCGCCAAAAAAAAAATTAATTAATTAAAAAGAAAAATTAAAAAAAAATAAAGATTACTCTACCCAGCAAGGATCTCATTCAGATTTGATGGAGAAATTAAAACCTTTACAGACAAGCAAAAGCTGAGAGAGTTCAGCACCACCAAACCAGCTTTACAACAAATGCTAAAGGAACTTCTCTAGGCAAGAAACACAAGAAAAGGAAAAGACTTACAATAATGAACCCAAAACAATTAAGAAAATGGGAATAGGAACATACATATCGATAATTACCTTAAGTGTAAATGGACTAAATGCTCCCACCAAAAGACACAGATTGGCTGAATGGATACAAAAACAAGAACCATATATATACTATTTACAAGAGACCCACTTCAGACCTAGGGACACATACAGACTGAAAGTGAGGGGATGGAAAAAGATATTCCATGCAAATGGAAACCAAAAGAAAGATGGAGTAGCAATTCTCATATCAGACAAAATAGACTTTAAAATAAAGACTATTACAAGAGACAAAGAAGGACACTACATAATGATCAAGGGATCGATCCAAGAAGAAGATAAAACAATTGTAAATATTTATGCACCCAACATAGGAGCACCTCAATACATAAGGCAAATACTAACAGCCATAAAAGGGGAAATCGACAGTAACATATTCATAGTAGGGGATTTTAAAACCCCACTTTCACCAATGGACAGATCATCCAAAATGAAAATAAATAAAGAAACACAAGCTTTAAATGATACATTAAACAATATGGGCTTAATTGATATTTAGAGGACATTCCATCCAAAAACAACAGAATACACATTTTTCTCAAGTGCTCATGGAATATTCTCCAGGATAGATCATATCTTGGGTCACAAATCAAGCCTTGATAAATTTAAGAAAATTGAAATTGTATCAAGTATCTTTTCCGACCACAATGCTATGAGACTAGATATCAATCACAGGAAAAGATCTGTGAAAAATACAAACACATGGAGGCTAAAAAATACACTACTTAATAACCAAGTGATCTCTGAAGAAATCAAAGAGGAAATCAAAAAATACCTAGAAACAAATGACAATGGAGACACGACCCAAAACCTATGGGATGTAGGAAAAGCAGTTCTAAGAGGGAAGTTTATAGCAATACAATCCTACCTTAAGAAACAGGAAATATCTCAAATAAACAAGCTAACCTTGCACCTAAAGCAATTAGAGAAAGAAGAACAAAAAAACCCCAATGTTAGCAGAAGGAAAGAAATCATAAAGATCAGATCAGAAATAAATGAAAAGGAAATGAAGGAAATGATGGCAAATATCAATAAAATTAAAAGGTGGTTCTCTAAGAAGATACACAAAATTGATAAACCATTAGCCAGACTCATCAAGAAAAAAAGGGAGAAGACTCAAATCAACAGAATTAGAAATGAAAAAGGAGAAGTAACAACTGACACTGCAGAAATACAAAAGATCATGAGAGATTACTACAAGCAACTCTATGCCAATAAAATGACAACCTGGAAGAAATGGACAAATTCTTAGAAATGCACAACCTGCCAAAACTGAACCAGGAAGAAATAGAATATATGAACAGACCAATCACAAGCACTGAAATTGAGACTGTGATTAAAAATCTTCCAACAAACAAAAGCCCAAGACCAGATGGCTTCACAGGCGAATTCTATCAAACATTTAGAGAAGAGCTAACACCTATCCTTCTCGAACTCTTCCAAAATACAGCAGAGGGAGAAACACTCCCAAACTCATTCTATGAAGCCACCATCACCCTGATACCAAAACCAGACAAACATGTCACAAAGAAAGAAAACTACAAGCCAATATCACTGATGAACATAGATGCAAAAATCCTCAACAAAATACTAGCAAACAGAATCCAACAGTACATTAAAAGGATCATACACCATGATCCAGCGGGGTTTATTCCAGGAATGCAAGGATTCTTCAATATACACAAATCAATCAACACTATATTAACAAATTGAGGAGAAAAACCATATGATCGTCTCAATAGATGCAGAGAATGCTTTCGACAAAATTCAACACTTATTTATGATAAAAACCCTGCAGAAAGTAGGCATAGAGGGAACTTTCCTCAACGTAATAAAGGCCATATATGACAAACCCACAGCCAACATCATCCTCAATGGTGAAAAACTGAAAGCATTTCCACTAAGATCAGGAACAAGACAAGGCTGACCACTCTCACCACTCTTATTCAACATAAGTTTGGAAGTTTTAGCCACAGCAATCAGAGAAGAAAAAGAAATAAAAAGAATCCAAATCAGAAAAGAAGAAGTAAAGCTGTCACTGGTTGCAGATGACATGATACTATACATAGAGAATCCCAAATATGCTACCAAAAAACTAGTAGAGCTAACCAATGAATTTGGTAAAGCAGCAAGATACAAAATTAATGCACAGATTTCTCTGGCATTCCTATACACTAATGATGAAAAATCTGAAAATGAAATTAAGAAGACACTCCCATTTACCACTGGAACAAAAATAATAAAATATCTAGGATAAAACCTACCTAAGGAGACAAAAGACTTGTCTGCAGAAAATTATAATACACTGATGAAAGAAATTAAAGATGATACAAATAGATGGAGAGGTATACCATGTTCTTGGATTGGAAGAATCAACATTGTGAAAATGACTCTACTACCCAAAGCAATCTACAGATTCAATGCAATCCCTATCAAACTACCAATGGCATTTTTCACAGAACTAGAACAAAAAATTTCACAATTTGTTTGGAAATACAAAAGACCCAGAATGGCCAAAGCAATCTTGAGAACGAAAAATGCAGCTGAAGGAATGAGGCTCCCTGACTTCAGATTATACTACAAAGCTACAGTAATCAAGACAGTATGGTACTGGCACCAAAAACAGAAATATAGATCAATGGAACAGGATAGAGATAAACCCACGCACCTATGGTCACCTTATCTTTGATAAATGTGGCAAGAATATACAGTGGAGAAAAGACAGTCTCTTCAATAAGTGGTGCTGGGAAAGCTGGACAGGTACATGTAAAAGTATGAGATTAGAACACTCCCTAACACCATACACAAAAATAAACTCAAAATGGATTAAAGACCTAAATGTAAGGCCAGAAACTATCAAACTCTTAGAGGAAAACATAGGCAGAGCACTCTATGACATAAATCACAGCAAGATCCTTTTTGACCCACCTCCTAGAGAAATGGAAATAAAAACAAAAATAAACAAATGGGACCTAAAGAAACTTCAAAGCTTTTGCACAGCAAAGGAGACCATAAACAAGACCAAAAGACAACCCTCAGAATGGGAGAAAATATTTGCAAATGAAGCAACTGACAAAGGATTCATCTCCAAAATTTACAAGCAGCTCATGCAGCTCAATAACGAGAAAACAAAGAACCCAATCCAAAAATGGGCAGAAGACCTAAATAGACATTTCTCCAAAGAAGATATACAGATTGCCAACAAACACAAGAAAGAATGCTCAACATCATTAATCATTAGAGAAATGCAAATCAAAACTGCAATGAGATATCATCTCACACCAGTCAGAATGGCCACCATCAAAAAATCTAGAAACAATAAATGCTGGAGAAGGTGTGGAGAAAAGGGAACATTCTTGCACTGCTGGTGGGAATGTAAATTGATACAGCCACTATTGAAAACAGTATGGAGGTTCCATAAAAAACTACAAATAGAACTACCATATGACCCAGCAATCCCACTACTGGGCATATACCCTGAGAAAACCATAATTCAGAAAGAGTCATGTACCAAAATGTTCATTGCAGGTCTATTTACAATAGCCAGGACATGGAAGCAACCTAAGTGTCCATCATCAGATGAATGGATAAAGAAGATGTGGCCCATATATACAATGGAATATTACTCAGCCATAAAAAGAAACGAAATTGAGTTATTTGTAGTGAGGTGGATGGACCTAGAGTCTGTCATACAGAGTGAAGTAAATCAGAAAGAGAAAAACAAATACCGTATGCTAATACATATATATGGAATCTAAGAAAGAAAAAAAAAATAAGGTCATGAAGAACCTAGGGGTAAGACAAGAATAAAGACACAGACCTACTAGAGAATGGACTTAGGGCTATGGGGAGGGGGAAGGGTAAGCTGTGACAAAGTGAGAGAGTAGCATGGACATATATACAGTACCAAACGTAAAATAGATAGCTAGTGGGAAGCAGACGCATAGCACAGGGAGATCAGCTCGGTGCTTTGTGACCACCTAGAAGAGTGGGATAGGGAGGGTGGGGGGGAGGGGAGGTGCAAGACGGAAGAGATATGGGAACATATGTATATGTATAACTGATTCACTTTGTTATAAAGCAGAAAGTAACACCGCATTGTAAAGCAATTATACTCCAATAAAGATGTTAAGAAAAAAAAAAGAATAAACAGGCAAAAACTAACCAATCTGACAGGGACAGCAAACTTAACCAGCACTACATAAAGAGATAGCATCATTTGAACAGTGATGAAACAAATAGATTTCAAGTCTCATTTCCTTAATTTATTGATGTTTGCCTCATAGTGATGGTAGAAATGATTGTCTAATCTCTTTACAACATTAGTTTCCTTTGGGAAGAAAAAAAGAACATGTGAAGATTATTGGAAACTATTTGTGTTGTATTTTTCTTTTCCACCAAAATGCAAGTCTTGTATTCTTGTTAACAACTGTGGGCTTCTAGAATATCAGGATAACAGCAATATTTTGTGCATAAAAGCAAAAAAATTCTGCCAAAAACTGTTAAATCAGTGTAAAGAATTCTTGGGGCTTCCCTGGTGGTACAGCAGTTAAGATTCTGCACTCCCAATGCAGGGGGCCCGGCTTCAATCCCTGGCCAGGGATCTAGATCCCGCATGCCTTAAGTCAAGATCCCACACACTGCAGGGAAGATCCCGCATGCCACAACTAAGACCTCACACAGCCAAATAAATAAATAGACAAAAAAAAAAATTCTTATACAAAGTAAAATTCTCTAAATTTTTACTCTTTACCCAGTGCACTAGGTTGAACCATAAAAAACTACCAAATTCCATTTTTTGGACCAGAAACAATGGCAAATTCCTATGGTTCAAAGTAATACATCTATAAAAAGTAAAGCTATTAAAAATAAGGCCATTTAGTAGACACTTCTATTTTTATACATTCAGCTAAGACAGTCTGCTTAAAGTAGAACTTTGTAGAGAAAATAAACAAAACCAAAGCCTAATCTTGCTGTATACTTTTATATGCAAAAGTGCATTCATATAAAAGTGTTTTATATACACACTTTAATACACACTTGTAATATTCAAAGCAGCAAGTGTTGCAAGGGTTCACATAAAAGTACACAGAATGTTAGTTCATGAAAGAAAATATGTTGTTGTTTCAAGCATATTTTTATTAACAGTGTACCAAACTTAGAAAAGAAATTCCCCTCTCAAGATATATTAGTATTTTCCTATAGTAAACAAATAAGTGTTGTCTAAAAGCACACGTGTCTACTGAAGTGAAGTCTGTGGTGTGCCTGTAGGTCTGTCCTCTAGTTTTGCTCTGGCCCCTGACACTGCACTGCGTGATTTTGGGTCAGTTAACCTCTCTGGGTCAGATTCCTCCCTGAGAGAGACCCCTGTAGGTGATTTCTAGAATTTCTTGAAGTTCAAAAAGCCTGGATTATCTGTGCATTTGTTTCCTTTTGTCAACATGATGGTCTGCTGCCAAGTCAACCACAGAGTTGCCTTTAAGACACAATATACTATCACTCATTCCTCTGTCTTAGGAATGTGCACTTAGAACAAAAAAAAAGGAAAGGAAATAAAATGCTTGACCTGTGTCTGTCATAGGCTATTTGATCAGAGCGACTCTACTTGCATGGTTGACAGGCTATGATATGCAGAGCTCATCCTTTGGGCTTATAATTTCTATCATTAAAAGAACTGAGGGGATGGGGACTGTTAAAGAAGGAAGAGAAGAGAGAAAAATAATCAGAAAGCCTGTTGGGTCACAGGGTACCTGTCCTAAAGAGCTTATTGGGTAACCCTAAGTCTCACGTAGACTTCAGCCCCACTCATGAGTGTCAATGACAACTGCTCCTATCACATCCACACTTGGGGGCTTTTGTGTCCAGAATGGGCCTTCTGCCCGTGGGTCGAGTGTGGGTGTCTGGTTCCCTGGGCCTTTTATTCAAAGTTGAAAAAGAAAATTCTACCTCCCCTCCTACCATTCCTCACACTCTGGGGGCAGAGCTAGGCTCAAAAGGACACCTTAGAAGTAACTGCCGCTCCTGAATATTTCCCCTGAAATTCTTCACTTTGTCATTGTGCCTCAATTTCTGATTAGGGATTTATTTGTTTAACCAGCACAGTTAATCTGAAGCCAGCACCCACTTCCCCTTTGGTGTGATCAGTGGGCTTCCTCTGAGCTGCGTTGACCTGTGGCACCTAATGGAGCAAGCATTTGTGGGGTCAAGAGATGGATGGGGGCGAGGTTTGCTACACCAAGTGGTCAGGGAATGTGAAGTATCTATGTGAAGAGAAAGAAAGAAACAAGGTTTTTGAAACCCTGACAAAGATAAACCTGATTTATTCAAACATTTTGACCATTGTCATCCCTGCAGGGTCTGTAGCCCTAGAAAATAACCAGCAACCATGAGAGGATCTGAAACGCATAAAGAAACAAACAAAAAGATTTAGGACCAGTTAGTTTTAGGGTAGATTCTGATAAGGGATGTTATAGTCTCAATTTCTCACGTTCACATCTACCATTTGCAAAGAAGCCACTAGGTGTCGGCAGAGCGCTGTGCTCTAAGATGGTGTCTGAGCCGGTCAAGCTTTGCTCTCTGTTGTCAGCCTAGGACATATTTTATTTTTAAATAAGGGTTTTGCGATATCTTCTCTTGGTACGTTATCCTGCATATGTAATCATTTCAATATAGTTTCTTCCTTTGTTTTATTACTTGCTTTCTTCCATGAGTAAGCATACAATATAGAAAAACAGAAGGATTTTTGATCAAGCTTCCTTGGGCCTATCTGTCCTCCTGTTGGCTCAGATCTCAGCGTGATTCGTTATTGGTGTAGGTGGATGCCACGGCTGGACCTTCAAAACTCTTCTCTCAGAAAAGAATTTTTTTTTTTTTAACATCTTTATTGGAGTATAATTGCTTTACAATGGTGTGTTAGTTGCTGCTTTATAACAAAGTGAATCAGTTATACATATACATATGTTCCCATATCTCTTCCCTCTGGCATCTCCCTCCCTCCCACCCTCCCTATCCCACCCCTCCAGGCGGTCACAAAGCACCGAGCTGATATCCCTGTGCTATGCGGCTGCTTCCCACTAGCTATCTACCTCACGTATGGTAGTCTATATATGTCCATGCCACTCTAGCCCTTTGTCACAGCTCACCCTTCCCCCTCCCCATATCCTCAAGTCCGTTCTCCAGTAGGTCTGCGTCTTTATTCCTGTCTTACCCCTAGGTTCTTCATGACACTTTTTTTTCTTAAATTCCATATATATGTGTTAGCATACGGTATTTGTCTTTCTTTTTCTGACTTACTTCTCTCTGTATGACAGACTCTAGGTCTATCCACCTCATTACAAATAGCTCAATTTCGTTTCTTTTTATGGCTGAGTAATATTCCATTGTATATATGTGCCACATCTTCTTTATCCATTCATCCGATGATGGGCACTTAGGTTGTTTCCATCTCCGGGCTATTGTAAATAGAGCTGCAATGAACATTTTGGTACATGGCTCTTTTTGAATTATGGTTTTCTCATGGTGTATGCCCAGTAGTGGGATTGCTGGGTCATATGGTAGTTCTATTTGTAGTTTTTTAAGGAACCTCCATACTGTTCTCCATAGTGGCTCTACCAATTCACATTCCCACCAGCAGTGCAGGAGTGTTTCCTTTTCTCCACACCCTCTCCAGCATTTATTGTTTCTAGATTTTTTGATGATGGCCATTCTGACTGGTGTGAGATGATATCTCATTGTAGTTTTGATTTGCATTTCCCTAATGATTAATGATGTTGAGCATTCTTTCATGTGTTTGTTGGCAGTCTGTATATCTTCTTTGGAGAAATGTCTATTTAGGTCTTCTGCCCATTTTTGGACTGGGTTCTTTGTTTTCTCGTTATTGAGCTGCATGAGCTGCTTGTAAATTTTGGAGATGAATCCTTTGTCAGTTGCTTCATTTGCAAATATTTTCTCCCATTCTGAGGGTTGTCTTTTGGTCTTGTTTATGGTTTCATTTGCTGTGCAAAAGCTTTGAAGTTTCTTTAGGTCCCATTTGTTTATTTTTGTTTTTATTTCCATTTCTCTAGGAGGTGGGTCAAAAAGGATCTTGCTGTGATTTATGTCATAGTGTGTTCCGCCTATGTTTTCCTCTAAGAGTTTGACAGTTTCTGGCCTTACATTTAGGTCTTTAATCCATTTTGAGTTTATTTTTGTGTATGGTGTTAGGGAGTGATCTAATCTCATACTTTTACATGTACCTGTCCAGTTTTCCCAGCACCACTTATTGAAGAGGCTGTCCTTTCTCCACTGTACATTCCTGCCTACTTTATCAAAGATAAGGTGACCATATGTGTGTGGGTTTATCTCTGGGCTTTTTATCCTGTTCCATTGATCTGTCTTTCTGTTTTTGTGCCTGTACCATACTGTCTTGATTACTGTAGCTTTGTAGTATAGTCTGAATTCAGGGAGCCTGATTCCTCCAGCTCCGTTTTTCGTTCTCAAGATTGCTTTGGCTATTTGGGGTCTTTTGTATTTCCATACAAATTGTGAAATTTTTTGTTCTAGTTCTGTGAAAAATGCCATTGGTAGTTTGATAGGGATTGCATTGAATCTGTAGATTGCTTTGGGTAGTATAGTCATTTTCATAATGTTGATTTTTCCAATCCAAGAACATGGTATATCTCTCCATCTGTTTGTACCTTCTGTTTGTATCATCTTTAATTTCCTTCATCAGTATGTTATGGTTTTCTGCATACAGGTCTTATGTCTCCTTAGGTAGGTTTATTCCTAGATATTTTATTCTTTTTGTTGCAGTGGTAAATGTGAGTGTTTCCTTAGTTTCTCTTTCAGATTTTTCATCATTAGTGTATAGGAATGCGAGAGATTTCTGTGCATTAATTTTGTATCCTGCTACTTTACCAAATTCATTGATTAGCTCTAGTAGTTTTCTGGTAGCATCTTTAGGATTTTCTATGTATAGTATCATGTCATCTGCAAACAGTGACAGCTTTACTTCTTCTTTTCTGATTTGGATTCCTTTTATTTCCTTTTCTTCTCTGATTGCTGTGGCTAAAACTTGCAAAACTATGTTGAATAAGAGTGGTGAGAGTGGGCAACCTTGTCTTGTTCCTGATCTTAGTGGAAATGGTTTCAGTTTTTCACCATTGAGGATGATGTTGGCTGTGGGTTTGTCATATATGGCCTTTATTATGTTGAGGTGGGTTTCCTCTATGTCCATTTTCTGAAGAGTTTTTTATAATAAATTGGTGTTGAATTTTGTCAAAAACTTCTTCTGCATCTATTGAGATGATCATATGGTTTTTATTCCTTAATTTGTTAATGTGGTGTATCACATTGATTGATTTGTGTATATTGAAGAATCCTTGCGTTCCTGGGATAAACCCCACTTGCTCATGGTTTATGGTCCTTTTAATATGCTGTTGGATTCTGTTTGCTAGTATTTTGTTCAGGATTTTTCCATCTATGTTCATCAGTGATATTGGTCTATAGTTTTCTTTTTTGTGTGATATCTTTTTCTGATTTTGGTATCAGGGTGATGGTGGCCTCATTGAATGAATTTGGGAGTGTTTCTCTCTGCAATTTTTGGAGGAGTTTGAGAAGGATCGGTGTTACCTCCTCTCTAAATGTTTGATAGAATTCACCTGTGATGCCATCTGGTCCTGGACTTTTGTTTGTTGAAAGATTTTTAATCACAGTCTCAATTTCATTCATTGTGATAGGTCTGTTTATATTTTCTAATTCTTTTTGGTTCAGTCTTTGAAAATTGCACTTTTGCCAGAATTTGTCCATTTCTTTGTGGCTGTCCACTTTTTTGGCATATAGTTGTTTGTAGTATTCTCTTATAATCCTTTGCATTTCTGCCGTGTGAGTTGTGATTTCTCCTTTTTCATTTTTAATTTTTTTTTTTGCTTTCTCTCTCTTTTCTTCTTGATGAGTCTGGCTAAGGGTTTATCAATTTTGTTTATCTTCTCAAAGAACCAGTTTTTAGTTTTATTGATCTTTGCTATTGTTTCCTCCATTTTTATTTCATTTATTTCTGCTCTGATCTTTATGATTTCTTTCCTTCTACTGACTTTGGGTTTTCTTTGTTCTTCTTTCTCTAGTGGTTTAAATGTAGGTTTAGATTGTTTATTTGAGACTTTTCTTGTCTCTTGAAGTGAGATTGAATTGCTATAAACTTCCCTCTTAGAACTGCTTTTGCTGCATCCCATAGGTTTTGGGTCATCGTGTTTTCATTGTAATTTGTTTCTATGTATTTTTAAGTTTCCTCTTTGAATTCTTCAGTGATCTCTTTTTTAAAAAATTATTTATTTATTTGGCTGTGTTGGGTCTTCGTTGCTGCACATGGGCTTTCTCTAGTTGTGGCGAGCACAGGCTACTCTTTGTTGTGGTGCAGGGGCTTCTCATTGTGGTTGCTTCTCTTGTTGTGGAGCATGGGCTCTAGGTGGACAGGCTCAGTAGTTCTGGTGCACTGGCTTAGTTGCTCCACAGCATGTAGCATCCTCCAGGACCAGGACTCAAACCTGTGTCCCCTGCATTGGCAGGCGGATATTTAACCACTGTGCCACCAGGGAAGTCCTTCAGTGATCTCTTGGTTATTTAGTGGCACACTGTTTAGCCTCCATGTATTTGTGTTTTTACAGTTTTTTTCCTGTAATTGATTTCCAATCTCGTAGCATTGTGGTCAGAAAAGATGCTTGATATGATTTCAATTTTCTTAAATTTTCTGAGGCTTGATTTGTGACCCAAGATGTGATCTATCCTGGAGAATGTTCCATGTTGACTTGAGAAGAAAGTGTTTTCTGCCACTTTGGGGTGGAATGTTCTATAAATATCAATTAGATCTATATGGTCTTTTATGTCATTTAAAGCTTGTGTTTCCTTATTTATTTTCTGTTTGGATGATCTGTCCACTGGTGTAAATGGGGTATTAAAGTCCCCTACTATTATTTTGTTGCTGTTGATTTCTCCTTTCCTGGTTGCTAGCATTTGCCTTATGTATTGAGGTGCCCTATGTTGGGTGCATAAACATGTATAGTTGTTGTATCTTCTTGGATTGATCCTTTGATCATTATGTAGTGTCCCTCCATATCAATTGTAACAGTCTTTATTTTAAAGTCTATTTTATCTGATATGAGCATTGGTACTCCAGCTTTCTTTTGATTTCCATTTGCATGGAATATCTTTTTCCATCCCCTCACTTTCAGTCTGTATGTGTCCCTAAGTCTGAAGTGGGTATCTTGTAGACAGCATATATATATGGGTCTTGTGTTTGTATCCATTCAGCCAGTCTGTGTCTTTGGGTTGGGGCATTTAATTCACTTATGTACAAGGTTATTATTGATATGTATGTTCCTATTACAATTTTCTTAATTGTTTTGGGTTTGTTTTTGCACCTCTTTTTCTTCTCTTGTGTTTTCCTCTTAGAGAAGTTTCTTTAGCATTTGTTGTAAAGCTGGTTTGGTGGTGCTGAATTATCTTAGCTTTTGTTTGTCTGAAAAGCTTTTGACTTCTCCATCAAATCTGAATGAGATCCTTGGTGGGTAGAGTAATCTTGACTGTAGGTTTTTCTCTTTCATCACTTTAAGTATATTCTGCCACTCCCTTCTGGCCTGCAGAGTTTCCACTGAAAAATCAGCTGATAACCTTATGGGGATGCCTTTGTATGTTATTTCTTGCTTTTCCCTTGCTGCTTTTAATATTTTTTCTTTGAATTTAATTTTTGTTAGTTTGATTAATATGTGTCTTGGTGTGTTTTTCCTAGGTTTTATCCTGTACGGGACTCTCTGTGCTTCCTGGATTTGGGTGACTATTTCCTTTCCCATGTTAGGGAAGTTTTCCACTATAATCTCTTCTATTATTTTCTCAGACCCTTTCTTTTTCTCTTCTTCTTCTGGGACCCCTATAATTCAAATATTGGTGTGTTTAGTGTTGTCCCAGATGTGTCTGAGATTGTTTTCAATTCTTTTCATTCTTTTTTCTTTATCCTGCTCCTCAGCAGTTATTTCCACCATTTTGGCTTCCAGTTCACTTATTCGTTCTTCTGCCTCTGTTATTCTGTTTTTGATTCCTTCTAGTGTATTTTTCATTTCAGTTATTGTGTTGTTCATCTCTGTTTGTCTGTTCTTTAGTTCTTCTAGATCTTTGTTGAACGTTTCTTATATTTTCTCAATCCATGCTTCCATTCTATTTCTGAGATTTTGGACCATCTTTACTGTCATTATTCTGAATTCTTTTTCAGGTAGATTGCCTAGTTCCTCTTCATTTATTTGGTCTTGTAGGTTTTTACCTTGCTCCTTCATCTGTGACATATTTTTTTTGCTATTTCTTTTTTTTTTTTTTTAATTAATGGGATTGTGTTCCTGTTTTACAGGTTGTTTGGCCTGAGGCTTACAACACTGGAGTTTGTAGGCTATTGGGTATAGCTGGGTCTTGGTGTTGAGATGAGGAACTCTGTGAGACCTCACTCTGATGAATATTCCCTTGGGTCTGAGGTTCTCTGTTAGTCCAGTGGTTTGGACTTGGAGCTCCGGCCACAGGAGCTTCCGCCTGACCCCAGGCTCATCACAAATCAAGATCCTGCAAGCTGCGTGGGGTGGCAAAAAAAAATAAAAATAAAGAAAATAATAAAGTAAAATATAAAATTAGACTAGGAAACTACAGATATTTTAGAACGAATTTAAAAATAAAATAATAGATGAATCAACAACCAGAAGGTACATCAGTACCACAATAAGTAAAAAAGAGGAGGGAAAAGAAAAAATAAATAAATAAAAGGGGTGGGGGAAAGCCCTTGCATGAAGAGCAGGGCCTAAGAAAGACCAAGGTTTGGGTCATGGGCTGGGCCAATGCTCAGGACCCACGGGGCTGGAAAAAGCCCTTGGGGCTGTGGGGGGTGGGGCTTAGTTTCAAGCAACAGAAGGGGCCCAGGCGTGTCCCCTACCTCTGGTCTCAGAGTGCAAGGGACCTCACCTGGGAGCCCAGCAGGCTTCCTGAGCTCAAGTGGGTGGAGCAAACGCCCTTCTCTCCTCTTTTGCTCCTCCGGTCTGGGGTCTGGGAGGATCCCTCCTGCCTGCCTCTCCTGATCCCCTGGCCTCCCTCCTATGCCCACAAGGGCCCACAAGGACCCACGCTGCCTGGAGGGGCCTTGGAGGCTAGGGGATTGGCCTGGGAGCTCAGCAGGCTCCCTGTGCCTGAGTAGGCCGGGCAATTGCCCTCTGTTCCTCTTCTGCTCCTTCTGCAGGACCCCTTCTACCTGCCTCTCCTGATCCCCCTCGCCTCCCTCCTATGCCCACAAAGACTCACGCAGCCTGGAGAGAGCTTGGAGGGCAGGAGATCAGGCTGGGAGCTCTGCAGGCTCCCTGCTCCTGAGTGGGTGGGGCAATTGTCCTCTGCTCCTCTCCCATTCCACCTGGATGGACCCTCCTGCCTACCACTCCTGATCTCCCCAGCCTCCCTCCTATGCCCCCAGCACCCACGTGGCCTTGATGGGGCTTTGGAACCGGGGCAGGGGTTGACCAGCTTGGGAGCTCAGCAGACTCCCCGGCTGAGTGGGTCAGGCAATTGCCTTCTGCTCCTCTCCCACTCTTCCTGGAGAGTCCCTCCCACCTGCCTCTCCTGATCTCCCCGGCCTCAGGGGAGCTGATCCTGTCTGACCTCCACTTCTCCTCCCCCCTTGGTCCCCCTACAACCTACCGGTTCACTCTGGGGTTCCTCCCATCTCCTTGGGGGTCAGTCTCACAGCAGTGGCCGGCAGGTGCCTTAGTTGTGGGGAGATGCTAACTCTGCATCTTCCCACACCACCATCTTGACTCCTCCCCCCTGCATGAGCTTTATATATATTTTGGATATTAACCCTGTATCAGTCATATCATTTGCAAATATTTTCTCCCATTCAGTACATTGTCTTTTGCTTTGTTATGGATCAGTGTGCCTTTGCTATGCAAAACCTTTTAAGTTTAATTAGGTCCTATTTGTTTATTTTTGCTTTCATTTATTTTGCCTTAGGAGACAGATCCAAAAAAAAAAAAACTACTATTTATTTCAAAAAGTGTTCTACCTATGTTCCCTTCTATGAATTTTATAGTTTCATGTCTTACATTTAGGTCTTTAATCTATTTTGAGTTTATTTTTTTATACAGTGTGAGAAAGTGTTCCAATTTCATTCTTTTACATGTTGCTGTCTAATTTTTCCAGCATCACTTTTGAAGGGACTATCTTTTCCCAAGAGCATTATATACTCTTGCTTCCTTTGTCATAGATTAATTGACCATAAGTGTGTTGGTATACTTCTGGAACTCTATTTTGTTGCATTGATCTATGTGTCTGTTTTTGTGCTAGCACCACACTGTTTTGATTACTGTAGCTTTGTAATATAGTCTGAAGTCAGGGAGCATGATACCTCCAGCTTTGTCTGTTTTCCTAAAGATTACTTTGCAATTCAGGGTCTTTTGTGGTTCCACACACATTTTAGGATTATTTGTTCTCACTCTGAAAAATGTCATGGGTATTTTGATAAGACTTGCATGATATCTATAGACTGCTTTGGGTAATACGAACATTTTCACAATATTAATTCTTCTAATTTATGAACATGGAATATCTTTCCATTTCTTTGTATCATTTTCAAATTCCTTCATCAGTGTTTTATAGTTTTCAGAATATAGGTCTTTTACCTCCTTGGTTAAGTTTATTCTTAGATATTTTATTCTTTCTGATGTGATTGTAAACAGGATTGTTTTCTTAATTTCTCTTTCTGATAGTTCATTATTAGTGTATAGGAAAGCAACAGATTTCTGTATATTAATCTTGTGTCCTGCAACTTTACTGAATTCATTTATTAGTTCTAATAGTTTTTTGGTGGAGACTTTAGGGTTTTCTATATATAGTATCATGTCATCTGCAAATAGTGACAGCTTAACTTCTTCCCATCACATTTGGATGCCTTTAATTTCATTTACCTGTCTGCCAACTGTGAGTAAGACTTCCAATACTATGTTAGATAGAAGTGGTGAGAGTGGGTATTTATATCTTGTTCCTGATTTTAGAGGAAAAGCTTTCAGCTTTTCACCATTAAGTATGATGTTAGCTGTGGGTTTGTCATAAATGGGCTATATTGAGATATATTCCCTCCATACCAAACTTGTTGAGGTTTTTTTTTTTTATCATGAATTGATGTTGAATTTCGTCAAATGCTTTTTCTGTGCCTATTGAGATGATCATGTAATTTCTACCCTTCCATTTGTTAATGTGGTGTATCACATTGATTGATTTGCAGGTATTGAAACATCCTTGCATCCTGTGATAAATCCCACTTTATTGTGCTGTATAATCCTTTTAATATGTTTCAAATTCAATTTACTAATATTTTGTTGAGGATTTTTGCATCTATGTTCATCAGTGATATTGGCCTGTAGTTTCTTGTGTGTGATATCTTTGTCTGGTTTTGGTATCAGGGTGATGCTAGCGTCATAGAATGAGTGCAGAAGTGTTCTTTCCTCTGCAATTTTTGGAATAGTTTGAGAAGGCTAGTTATAATTTCTTCTTTATATGTTTGGTAGAATTCACCTGTGAAGCCATCTGGTTCTGGACTTTTGTTTACTGGGAGTTTTTTGCTTACTGAGTCAATTTCATTACTGGTAATTGGTCTCTTCATATTTTCTATTTCTTCCTGGTTCAGTCTTGGGAGATTGTACATTTCTAGGAATATGTTCATTTCTTCTAGGTCCATTTTATTCATATATAGTTGTTCATAGTAATCTCATGATCATTTTTATTTCTAGGGATGTTGGTTATAACTTCTTTTTCATTTCTTATTTTTGATTTGGACGTTCTCTTTTTTTTCTTCATGAGTCTGACTAAAGTTTTGTCAATTTTGTTTATCTTATCAAAGAACCAGCTCTTAGTTTCACTGATCTTTTCTATTGTTTTTTAAAGTCTCTATTTCATTTATTTCTGCTCTGATCTTTATGATTTCTTTCCTTCTACTAATTTTGGGTTTTGTTTTCTCTTCTTTTTTCTCATTCCTTTAGGTGTAAGGTTAGGTTGTTTATTTGAGATTTTTCTTGTTTCCTGACGTAGGCTTGTATGACTATAAACTTCCCTCATAGAAGTGCTTTTGATGCATCTCATAGATTTTGGATCATTGTGACTTCATTTTCATTTGTCTCTAGGTATTTTTAAATTTCTTCTTTGATTTATTTAGTGACCCATTGATTTTCTTAGTAGGAATTCATTTAACTTACACGTGTCTAGGTTTTTTGCTTTTTTTCCCCCCTTGTATTTGATTTTTAGTCTTACAGGGTTTTGGATAGAAAAGATGCTTGATATGCTTTTAATCTTAAATTTACTGAGACTTGTTATGTGACTTAGTATGTGATCTATCTGGGAGAACGTTCCACTGCAGTTGAAAAGAATGTGTATTCTGCTGCTTTGTGAGGGAATGTTCTATCTATTAAGTTCAACTGGTGTAATGTGTCATTTAAGGCCAGTGTTTCCCTTATTGGTTTTCTGTATGGATGATCTGTCCATTGATATAGGTGGGGTGTTAAAGTCCCCCATTGCTGTTGTGCTACTGTCAGTTTCTCCCTTTATGTCTGTTAATATTTGCTTTATGTATTTAGGTGCTCCTATATCAGGTACATATATATTTACTGTTGTTGTATCTTCTTCTTGGATTGATCCCTTGATCATTATGTAATGTCCTTCTTTGTCTCTTGTTAGAGTCTTTGTTTTAAAGTCTATTTTTCTGATATATGTACTGCTACCCTAATTTTCTTTTAATTTCCATTTGCATGGAATACCTTTTTCTATCTGTTCACTTTCAGTCTGTTTTTAGATCTGAAGTGAGTCTCTTGTAGGCAGCATATATATGGGTCTTGTTTTTTATCCATTCAGCCACTCTATGTCTTTTGATTGGAGCATTTACATTTAAAAGTATATTGATAGGTATGTACTTAATGTCATTTTGTTCATTGTTTTGGGGTTGCTTTTGTAGTTCTTTTCTGTTCCTTTCTTTCTCTTTTTTTCTTTCCACTCGTGTTTGATGACTATCTTTAGTGTTATGTTTGGATTACTTTCTTGTGTGTGTGTTTGTATGTGTGTGTACTTGTTATAGATTTTGGTTTGTGGTTACTGTGAGGTTTATATATAGCAATCTATATATATTTGATTATTCTAATTTGCTGATTTCTTATGTTCAAATGTGTTTTAAAAACCCTGCCTTCATACCCTCCCCACATGTTTACTGTTTTTGACATCATATTTTACATCTTTTCATTTTGCATATCCCTTAACTACTTATTGTGGGTATAGATGATTTTACCACTTTTGTCTTTAACTTTCCTACTAGGTTTACACATGGATGATTTACTACTTTTGCTGTATATTTGCCTTTACCAATGTGCTTTTTCCTTTCATAATTTTCATGTTTCTAGTTGTAGCCTATTTTTTTTCCACTTACAGAAGTCCCCTTAACATTTCTTGTAAAGCTTTTTTCATGGTGCTGAATTCTTTTAGCTTTTGTTTGTCTGTAGAACTTTTGATCTTTCCATCAAATCTGAATGAGAGCCTTGCCATGTAGAGTATTCTTGGTTGTAGATTTTCCCCTTTCATCACTTTAAATATATTGTTCCGCTCCCTTCTGGCCTGCAGAATTGCTGCTGAAAAGTCAGTGGATGGCCTTATGGGAGTTCCCTTGTATGTAACTTGTTGCTTTTCCCTTGATGCTTTTAATATTCTCTCTTTATCTTTAATTTGTGCTATTTTAATTATAGTGTGTCTTGGTGTGTTCCTCTTTGGGTTAATCCTGTATGGGACTCTCTGCACTTCCTGGACTTAGATGTCTGTTTCCTTTCCCAGGTTAGTGAAGTTTTCAGCTATTATGTATTCAAATATGTTCTTTGCCCCTTCTCTGTCCCTTGTCCTTCTGGGACCCCTATAATGAGAGTGATAGTATGCTTGATGTTTCCTTAGAGGTCTCTTAAACTGTTTTCATTTCTTTTCATTCTGTTTATCTGTTTAGTTTCAATGATTTCCACTACTCTGTCTTCCAGCTCACTTATCTGTTCCTCTTTATTATCTAATCTACTGTTGATTCCTTTTAATGTATTTTTCATTTCAGTTAATGTATTCTTCACCCCTGTTTTGTTTTCTTTATATTTTCTAACTCTTCATTAAATACTTCTATATTCTCACTCTCTTCTTCCAGTCTTCTCCTGAGTTCTTTGAATATCTTTATGATCATTACCTTGAACATTTTACTGGGTAGTTGCCTATCTACTTCATTTAGTTCTTCTGAGTTTTTACCTTGTTCCTTCATCTGAAACATTTTCTTCTGTGTTTTCATTTTGCCACATTTGCTGTTTTTATTTCTATTTATAGAAATAGGTAGGTTGGTCATGTTTCCCAACCTTGGAGAAATGTCCTTTCATAGGAGATGTCCTATGCATCACACAGCACACTCCCCTCTGGTCACCAAAGTATATATTCTCTGGGGTGCCCCCATGTGGGCTGTGTGGGTCTTTCTGTTGTGGAGGGTTGACTACTGTGGGTGGTCTGGTGGGTGTGGCTGGCTTTTGGTCAAGTTGATTGTCAGGCCTTGCCTTGTTTGTAGGCTGCCAGCTGCTGGTGGGTGCAGCCTGGTCTGGAGGCTACTGGCTGTAGGCCTTGAGTGGTCCCAGGCCTACTGCCAGCCCACTCATGGGTTTGGCTGAGTTCCAGATGGGTGGTTGCAGGACTGGAAGTCTTGGATCTACTGTTGGTCTTCTGATGGGTGGAGCCAGTTCCTGACACAGATGGTTGTGTGGTCCGTGGTGTTAGTCCCTTGGTGAAAGGGGCTGGATCTGAGGATGGCTGGATGATGGGTCCAAGATGTCTTAGAGATTGTATAGCCTCCTGGTAGGTGAGGCTGGGGCCCAGGGGGTCCTTGGACTAGAGCCAGCCCATTGGTGGGTGGAGCTGGGTTCCCCAGTCCCTGGCTGCAGGTCCCTGGATGTCCTGAAGTTGGTATTAGCCTTCTGGTTGGTTGGGCTGGATCCTGGGGGCAGCTGCCTGAGGGGCCCAAGGTGTCCTAAAGCTGCTGTTGGCTTGCTGGTGAGCAGGGCTGTGGCCCAGGTGGTCTTGGTGTGGATGCTGGTCTGCTGGTGAATAGCCCAGGTTCTGATATAGCTGCAGGGCTGTGATGGTCCTGGGGCTGGTGTCCACCAGTGATTAGTGGGGTCAAGGCCTCTGGAGTCCCAGGACTGGTGCCTGTCCACTGGTGTGTGGGGCTGAGGCCCTGGGGGTCCTGGGGATAGTGCTGTTCCACTGGTTGGTGGATGTGGGTCCCAGGGTCTCTGCCTGGAGAGCCCTTGGGGTTTAGTGTCAGTGCACTGGATCCTGGGCCCTCTGGTGGACAGAACTGGGTCCTGGGGTGGTTGTGGGCTCAGGGGGTCTTATGGCAGCTTACCTGCTCATGAGTGGGCTGTGTCTCCACCCATCTAGTTACTTGCCCCAAGGAGTCTCCGACTAGTACTGACAGCTTGGTGGGTGGGGCTTGGTCCTGGAACTAATAATCTAGAAGGAGGATTCCAAAATGGTGCTTGCCAGCACTAGTATGCACGTGGTAGAGCAAGCTCCCCCAGATGGCTGCCAGCAGTGTCTATGTCTCCAGGGTGAGCTCCAGTTGCCTCCTGAAGGCTCTCCAAGATCAGCAGGTGGGTTTGACCCAGGCTTCATTTAAATTACTGCTTCTGCCCTAGGTCCTAGAGCATGCAAAATTTTATATACATCTTTTAGGATTGGGGTCTTTACTTCCCACAGCCCTCTGGTTCTCCTGAAAGTAAGCCCCACTGGCTTTTAAGGCCAAACATTCTAGGGGCTTATTACTCCTGTGCAGGACTCCTGGGCCAGGAAGCCCAGTGTGGGTATCAGACTCCTTGTTCCTTGGGGAAAACCTCTGAAATTGTAATTATCCTTCCATTTGTGGGTTGCTTACCCAGGGGTATGGGTCTTGACTCCTACCCATCTTGTCGTGGTTCCTTCTTTACATCTTTTCTGCTATGCGTACGGTTTTTCTCATCAATAGTTTCTCTGTAAATAGTTGTAATTTTGATTTATCCATGGGAGGAGGTGAGTTCAGTGTCTTCCTACTTCATTATCTTGTCCACTCCCCTTTAACTACTCTATAAGTTAGTAATTAGTAAAAAACAAAATAAAACAAAACTGCAGATTAGAAGAAATAAATTTAGGTCTTAACATACTTGTATTAGTCTTTATCAAAGTTCTGAGTCAGTTCATTTGATAAAATGATCACTGGTGCCTACTTTTGTACTTAGGTGGGGGAACCATAAAAAATCACATGAAGGAACTTGACAAACCTGTCTAAAGCAGGACCTCAGAAGAAACAACTGAAACCTTCCTTCCTTGGCATTAATTTTTCTAATATGAGTAAGACACAGCCTCACAGCAGAATGGCAAAACTCTGAAAGCTTTATATCAAAGAACAAAAAGGGAGCATGAAAAAATATAAACTAGAGCTTGGAAAAATGCCACAAACTATGAATAGATGAAATTGGGGTAAACAATGTGAATTTCATTGGCAAGCACTTGAAAAACAGCTCAGTGAGAGAGAGCCAAAAATTTATTTCCTGTGATATCTTGTAGAGACTACATTTAAAGGAGAGAGTAATTAGCTTAAGAAATCACCTATCAGGAAAGGTGATGACAGAACACCTTACTTTTCTCGGGTGACCTCCAGAAAAGACCAAGTTCTCTCCAGTGTCTATCCTCTGATTCTCCCAGTGGAGCCAGGGGTTCTTGTCATCCTTTTATCTGCAGGAAGTGATGTACTCCTAATCGCATGGTAGGCAGGGGAGAGGTTTGAAACCTAGACTGGCAGTCATCAAAGCCATGGCAGGGCACTTCAAAATAAATGTCTAGAGGAGCAGTAATTTAAAAAAAGATTTCATGCTAACTAGAGACCTGAAAAAGCCTTCTAAATCCTGCCTACCATCTATTTAGATCACTGGCTTTCTCACTTAAGAGAACTTCAGAAAATTAAGGAGGTAAAAGCCACACTCAAATACTGTTGCAGCTTCACTTTTGGAAAAATCAATCTTGATGTAAACTTTCATGTTCCATGGGATGATCCAATCAATGATTTAATAACAATAGTAATAAAAACAGAGCAATCGGCTCTACTTGAATGTTCACAATCCAAGGAGTAATGGCATTCTGGCTTTGATGCCTTCTGTTATTGTTTACATAGCAAGCGAGACTAATATTAACAGCCTTTGGAAAGATGCCCTTTCATACTTGATGCTGAGGTCATCTTGTTCAAATAGAAAACCTTGAGAAAAGTGAGTCTGTCTCCCCTCGAGGCTGTCATTTATTATTTAAACATTGAGAGTCCCTTTGTTGTCCTTGCTGGATCTGTAAGTCATAGCTACCCTGGCACACATCCAGCCCAGCCAGCTGCTCTTTGATCAGCCCTTTGGACGGATCTACAGTTGCATCACTTAGAGGTGGGATCACCAGGCCTCTCTGTGCCCTAATGCCATTCCCCTCTGGTGCATGTCAATGTCATATGATAAATGGGACTTTCTCTCTAGATGGAGACCAGAGACATCCCTCACCTGCTCACCAATGCCTGCATATCTGGTATCAAAAGCAGCCTTGCAGAACACCTCCTATTGTTCAAAAATCAATATGATGTCCAAAATGTGTATATCCTACAGTGTCCTTGTGTGTGTTTTGTGTTTTTCCATTTGAAAAGCAAATATGATCCCAACATCTGCATTAGGAAGTATTAGTAAATTGAGACTTGCTTGCTGAAGTTTTACTTAGTCATGGCTCTAAGGATGCCCAAGGCAGGACCTTGCACATGGCGGTGGGAAACGGATGTGCTGACACAATGAAATGATGATGCTGAATGACTTTCATTATTATTATTAGTCTTCTGGTGGGTAATATTTAGGGTACTTGCCAAATTATAGAACTATTCCTTTATCAGCTTTGTCCCGCTTTTATACCTTGTCACCTGAAGCAGAATTTCTTTTTTTTTTTTAAAGATGTCAAAATTTATTTGACAAGTCTTCTATTGATAGATGTTTTGTAGCAGAAGTCTTAAAATGTGATAAAGGTACACACACTGGAGGATGAGGAAGAAAATTTCTCTATTTGTTCAACCAAATGGCTAAATGCACTGTGACCAAGGTTGGGAATCTAAAAATAGCCGTTTTTATAATAGTTGCTTCAATTTACATCAAAGTAACATCTAAAGTTACATTAAGCCCTTGGCGGTGGCATCCCAGCCGTCTAACCCCCCCACCCCACACCAAGCGGTCAGATGCCAACAGCGACCGGGGACTGGCAAGAAGTTTGATAGCTGTGGGGCTGGGTATTGCAGCTCTTGGATTTTCAGGTCATTGTGCATTTCAGATCTGGAAACCTCTAGGACAAGAAATCACAGAAACTGCAAAGAAGATTTCAACTCCTAGCTTTTCATCCTACTATAAAGGAGGATTTGAACAGAAAATGAATAGGTGAGAAGTGAGTTTTATTTTGGGTGTAAGCCCATCTGCCAGCAAGGCCAAGATTAGAGCAGCTCACAGGAGCATCATGATTTTGAATCATTCAGATAAAGGTGGATCTCCTGACTTAGCAACCAAAATTAATGAAGCAAAAGACTTGCTAGAAGCAACCACCAAACATTGACTGATGCTCAAGGACTACTCTGAAGCAGAAAAAGGGGGAACCTTATAAAAAATGTCCTGCAAGTTAATCTAAACCATGGCCTTCATAATTTTCATACATGTACTGACTACAATCATTTCTTTCACTACTAAACTATATAATAGTAAAAGATGAACAATCAGAAAAAGTTACGTTAAGCATGAACACACCCGTGGCAGGGATTAAAAGAAAACATTTTAAAAAAGGCAATCAGTTGCCAACATGATACAGTGAAAAGACTTCATGCTCCAAGTCTTGGATCAGGTCCTGGGTGCAAATGTTCTACGCTGGGAGATCTTGGGCAAGTCACTGAATGTCTCTAAGCCTGTGTCCTTGTCTGTTAACCTCACAGGCCTGCTGTGAAGAGTAAATGTGACAATGAATTTGGAGACCACTTTGTCAGTGCTATTCCAGTGTTCTTATTTTAAAGTTTATTGCTTTTAGAGCTATATGAATTGGGTGTTGAGACATTTAAAAATTCTTCAGCACATATGGTGGGGTTCAGAGAGCCCTGATTCACATGATGCTAATTTGCAAGTGTCAGCCACACCCAGCTATGGGGTTGCTTGGGGAGTCTGTGGCAACGAGAACTGCCTTCCCCACAAGCTGTGGCTGCTGCTGCTGCTTGGGCTTCCTCTCTTCCTCCTTCCATTTCTCTTCAGAGCTCCACCACCATCCCCTGCCAGTAGCTGAGACTGTAACTTCGGGCACAAGGTAGATTAAATACACTTTTGTAGTTGGCTTTTATACACCAAACATAATTAAGCTTACATGTGAAAAAGTCTTGCAATTTACAAAGGACTGACAAACAAATACATTTTTGAAGATCGGTATGTTTGGAAATTGAGGACTGCTCTGGGCAATATTTTTTTTTAATGTGTGGACCTGGTATAATTTTTCTGTAAATTAGATAAGGGACATTTGCAGCTAAAGGCAATACTCTGGCTAATGTTTAATATTGATGAGCAGGTAGTAAAGTCATGAACCATGATTCTCTTTATATGTCTACTGCCAATGCTTAACCAAATCAGGAATGGAGCTTCCTTGATCTGATAAAAGTTATCTACAAAACAACCTACAGATGTATATGGTGAAATACGGAACATATTCCCCTAAGTAGAGAACAAGACAAGGATGTCCACTCACACTACATCTATTCAACATTGTACTGGAGGTCCCAGACAGTAGAGAAAAATCAAGAGAAGTATAAAGAAAAGTTATAAAGATGAGAAAGGAAGAACTAGAGGTGTCTTTGTAGATGGTGGTTGTGTACATAGAAAATTCAGTGTAATTCACATGATGAAACTTTCTAAGGAGCTGAAAAATATTATACATTATACACAACAAAAATGTTATATACTTTGATCTAGGTGGTGGTTACACAGGTATATACTCATGTAAAACTACTCAGCTGTACACTTAAGATTTATGAATTTTACTTTACATAAATTATATCTCAAAATAAGCTATAAAGCTTTAAAATAATTTACATTTATCTATAACCACTGATGGTTTTAAAACACTTCTGCAAATTATGACACCCATCCCTTCAAAATGTAGAGCTTGGGCTTCCCTGGTGGCGCAGTGGTTGAGAGTCCGCCTGCCGATGCAGGGGACACGGGTTCGTGCCCCGGTCCGGGAAGATCCCACATGCTGCGGAGCGGCTAGGCCCGGTTAGCCATGGCCGCTGAGCCTGCGCGTCTGGAGCCTGTGCTCTGCAATGGGAGAGGCCACAACAGTGAGAGGCCTGCGTACCGCAAAAAAGAAAAAAAAAAAAATGTAGAGCTTAATTCCCTTACCCTTGGATGCTGGCTGGACTTAGTGATTCACTTCTAATGAATAGAAGGGATGTTATTTGACTACTGAGACTGGGTCATAAACGGGATATAACCTCCACCTCTGACATCACGTTTGCTCTGTGGGAAACCTGCCACCATGTCATGGAGATATTCAACCAGCCTTGTGGAGAAGCACACATGGTAGAGACCTGAGGCTTGGTATCAACAACCAGTACTGGCTGCCAACCGTGTGGATAGGCTAGTATGCATGTAGATCTTCCAGCTCACCAAGCTATCAGATCCTGGCAGCCCTTACCTACTATGACCTTGTGAGAGACGTGGATCCAGGACCACCCTAAGTTCTTGCCTCACAAAAACTGTAAAAGATAGTCAACGTTTATTGCTGTTTTAAGTCAGTAAATTTTGGAGTAATTTGTTACACAGCAGTAGATAATATCTGTGCTCAGGGTCAGTGGTTATGTTTCAGTAGAATACTTCATGATTATAAGTGATTGAAATGTCTGAGGTTCTTTATATCGTATATTCTAATCTGAAAAACCAGTTTTGAGTGCTGTGTATAAGGCATTACTTAAAATAAATATGTAGGCCTGAAAACAAAAATGCAAGTAAAATTAATTAGCTAGAAAGTTGTCCCTTTCTACTTTGGGACCCAAAATGAATATAGTCTCTGCATATTCAGAATAGGTTTTCTATAACTATGGTGGGTAATGTTGGAACAAATTACTGAGTAAGAATGAAAGAATCATAATAAAGTTACTCTCTGGAGAATTTTTCCAGAGTAGCAATCCAAGGCACAAAGACTGAGGACGTCCCTTGTCAAAGTGGCAGTGAACAAAGTGACAGAAGAATAAGGAAACTGCCCCTACTCTAGGAACAGCTCTTAGCGTCTCACCAGTTCCATGTTGGTCTCATTCCACTAATTTTGTTTTTCTAAACTAGATTTTAAGTCCCTATAAATCATCTTGTTTATGCTTTTTTTTTTTTTTTTGCGGTACGCGGGCCTCTCACTGTTGTGGCCTCTCCCGTTGCGGAGCACAGGCTCCAGACGCGCAGGCTCAGCGGCCATGGCTCACGGGCCCAGCCGCTCCGCGGCATGAGGGATGCTCCCGGACCGGGGCATGAACCCGTGTTCCCTGCATCGGCAGGCGGACTCTCAACCACTGTGCCACCAGGGAAGCCCTATGTTTTTTTTAATATCATATTTTAAAATTGAAGTATAGTTGATGTACAATATTATATAAGATACAGATATACAATATAGTGATTCCTGTTTATGCTTTTGAAGCACCAAGAAGTCAGGTTGGTACTCACCCAACGATGGTTAGGTTGGTGTCCCCATCACCACGGCTGCTTCCCCAGCTGGCTGCCTGTGCTCACCAGGCACGTTCAACTTTTGTAACGACTGTTGTTGTTGCTACCAGACACAAATTCTCCTACACGCACCGAATGACCATACATAGACACTTACAGCAATCCGTTTTGCTTAATACTCAGTGCACCAAGAGAAATTTAATTCCCAACACAATGCCATGCTTTGCAGCCCAAAGGTTTCTTTTTCAGATCAGCCCTTTCAGTATTAGCAGAGAGAAAGCTGCTAATGTGCTTTCAAATCAGTATGCTGTTCTTCTCCAATTCTGCTTTGTAGCCTTTCCATTCAGTCCATGGTTTCCATAGTAAGTTTGTTAAATGAGCTCTTCAAGATACATTGTCATGAATAATTTTAAGAGTAAAATGGTTTATTTAAACTATAAGTGCTGATAAGTAAGCACCTGGTTATGGAAATACAAGTTTTTCCCCTCAGAAAAATCAGTATTTCTCCAAAACCACCAGTGGCTTTTTCAGGGCATCAATTTTCTCTGAAAAAGTAAGAAAAGTTAAAGGACAGGAATAGCTACGTGAATAGCCAGGGTCTTCCTATGCCTCTGAGTTGTTATCTCTGACCACAGATATGTTCTTGATGCATTTTATACACAGTTTCCTTGTGTGAAGCCCTTATGTTAAAAAAAATAACACACACCTGAGGGGAAAAATGAGCATGTATGGATGGTAAAATGCAGACACCAGTGGAAACTATTCTTAAGCTGACAGTTAAAATTCAACAAGAGAACAATTAATTTCAAGTAATACAAAAGCAGAATGTTTTTATGTTAGGAGAGAGGATTTTGTAAGTAAGGATCAGAGTGAAAATCCATACTAAATGATAACAATAATAACGATGATGATGACAATGATGAAGATGACGTTGATTTTAAAAAATCATGAAAACAACATAAAACCCTTTCCCTCTGTCCCCAAACTGTTTGAAGTCTTATAATTGGAAGGTGAGACCACTGAAGTAAGAGATGAAGGAAGCCTGGGAAGATTTCTTTTTTAAACAAAGGAGCTTTGTTTAAAAAAGAAATCCTAAGATGGAGGTAGATAATAAAAGTTTGGGGGATGTGTGCATGCACTGCTGAGTGAATAAAGCTAAGTTACCTACATTCTGCTCCTGTTGAATTTTTGATGGTTAACATGAAAAGAAATGAGCTGTGGCCAAGGGGAGAGGAGGTAAGGGTCATACGGAGCTCAGGGGAACATGTGGCAGAGGTGATGAAAGGCAAATTCATAGATATGAGAAAGGAAAACCTAATGGGGAGATGGGACATGCAGACAGAGGGATATTTTTGGTTACTGGAATCTTTGGCTCAGCAGGGCCAAGTATGGTGGCAAGGGAACAGGTGTCAGAAGGTTTTGGTCCATGACCTCATGACAGGCACCTCTGTCCCTTTCATCACCTCCTCAGCCAAGAGCCCACAGGGTTATCTAAGCACGCTCTGATCCTGCAGTGGGAGCATTACGCATTTGTTCTCACTTTGATCCAAGAGATTAGTGTGTTTTTCACCATGTTCTCTGTGAAGAGGGTGGGAACAAGCAGGATTTATAGGAAACTTAATGGACTTAGCCTACCAGAAGCTATGCTTAGAGGCAGAGGGCATTCTAGTTTTTCCCAAAGATTAAGTGAAACTTTGCAGAATGCCAGGACAGGAACCAGCTTCAAGACTGTCTGCATGAAGACACACTCTACAGGGGAGACAGAGCCTTGGGATAGCTCATGGACCCAGGGCTCTTAAGGTTTTGTGTGTTACCAAGCAGTCTTGGTCATCGTGTGATACCTCCAGACTTTTGATCAGCCAGGGGACCAGAACACACTTAATGAATAACCACAGAGTATGCCATCAAGTGGTAAGGTAAGTGTTCAAGCACATTAAAGGGCCTTATAATCACAGGCCACATTTCTTTCTACTTTCCATGGCTTCACCCATGGTGCAAAGTGACCAGAAGAACTTTATTTATACCATTTCTAGGGTGCTGTGGGAATAGAAGTTGCCTTTAAAAAATGCAGTAGTTAATGACATATTGCACAAAGTGGAGTAACAAAAGCAAGGGTTTAGGCATCAAAACCATGTGCTAAATCTGGTCTGGCTCCTGGCTAAGGGATGTTGGACCAGCTACTTGACTTCTAAGTGTTTTCCCCTCATCTGTAAAATTAGAACGCTGTTGTTGATGTTGATGTTGCTTCCTAAGAGCTCTTGGTGTTATGAATAACCCATAAAGTGTGAAGGGTCACGTGAATGTCAGCTGTCCTTGCTATAACCCAGTGTTGGCATCCTTGGTCTCATGAAATCTCAGACGTACCCAGTCTGGCCCATAGCAGGCCTTCTTGGAGTTGGGTGTGACAAGTTCTCCATGAACTTGGTGGCTGCAGACATACCTCAGGTTTCAGGGAAAGCCATCTTCAGAACCCACTATCAGCCCCAATGAGAGGTGGGGACTTCTTTACAGATGTGGTAGGGCAGCATCTTGCTGGGTATCTTGCAGGCTTAGGCAAAATAGCCTCTACTTTACATTAGTTTTTGGAAATTACAAACTGCTTCAGAGGTCTGAGTGTCAATAGTTGTGAAACCGTGATGCATAGAATCGAAGGAAAACCTACTATTTAAAGACTATCACATGATATCGCTTGTATGTGGAATCTAAAAAAGATGGTACAAATGAACTTATGTACAAAACAGAAATGGAGTCACTGATGTAAAGAAACAAACTTATGTTTACCAGGGGTGAAGGGGGGGGATAAACTGGGAGATTGGCATTGACATATACACACTACTCTATATAAAATAGGTAACTAATAAGGACCTACTGTATGGCTCAGGAAACTCTACTCAGTACTCTGTAATGACCTACATGGGGAAAAAAATCTAAAAAGGAGTGGATATATGTATATGTATAACTGATTCACTTTGCTGTACAGCAGAAACTAACACAACATTGTCAATCAACTATACTCCAATAAAAATTAAAAAAAACAAATATCATAGAAAAATGAATAAACATTTTTAACAGAAAAATAAATATATATATTCAATGAATATAAGAAATAAAGACTATCGGGTGTTTCTTCTTTTATGAGAGATAAAGTCTGCATTAATAATTCTTCTATTTGAGAAAAGGATAAAAAAAACCCCTCATTATTGATTTTAGTTTTTCAAAGGTGAAGTCAAGATCCTGCTCTGGAATGGAGTTTAAGGCAATGCAGAACTTCATAATTTTCTATAATAAAGTCAAAGATCGTTTCCACTGATGGTAGAATTGCATTTCTGTGTTTATTCATTTAACTAGGATGCACTGAGCTCCCACTGTGTACCTAACATTCCTCTATGCTCTGAGTGTTGCCCTCAAGGATCTCATAGTCTAGTGAGACAGAACAGACACCAATGAAACAAGCATATAACTCAGGGGTCCCCAATCCCCAGTCCTCGGCCTGTTAGGAACCTGGCCGCACAGCAGGAGGTGAGCGGCAGGCGAGCGAGTGAAGCTTTATCTGCCGCTCCCCATCGCTCACATTACCACATGAACCATCTCTCACCCCAGCCTGTGGAAAAATTGTCTTCCACGAAACCGGTCCCTAGTGCCAAAAAGGTTGGGGACGGCTGATATAACTCATACTGGGTGCTGTGCTTTCAAGGGGAATATATGATTGTGATGGACCTGGTCTTGAAAGGCTTCCCTGAATAAATGGAAGATGAGTCAGACTTTATAGTCAGAAGGGAGAAGGTGCTCACTTCAGCAGCACATAGACTAAAATTGGAAAAATACAATTAGCATGGCCCCTGTGCAAGGATGACACACAAATTTGTGAAGTGTTCCATATTTTTGCACAACAATGTGAAAGTGCTTGATGCTACTGAAGTGTATATTTAAATTAGTTAAAATGGTAAATTTTATGTTATATATATTTTACCACAATAATAAAAGGGGAATGGTGTTGGGATGGTTCCATTGCAGACAGAGGGAACAGCAGGTACAAGTGTCTTGTGGGAAGAGGGAGCATGGATGAGAGGAAAGACAGCAGGGCTGGTTTGTCAAGATTTGGAGGATGTTTTATGGCCTGAGATGAGGAGTCACAGGCAGAGGCCAGACCACCACAAACCTGGATACTGATCTCTGTCCTGAGATCAGTGGGAAATTGTTGAAGAGCTTTCATAAGGGCAGCAATAGAATTGTGTTTTGAAAAGTTACCATGGACTAGGGTAGACAGTGGGTAGAGGGGCAGTGGATATGGCTGACCAGTTGGGAAGGTGTCAGAGTCCTTCAGAAGAGAGATGGTTGTTGCTTGGACTAGGGTGTTGAGGTTGAGATGGAGCGAAGTGGATAGATTTGAGAAAAGTCAGAGGGCCAATGGCTGAACTTGTTGAAAGTTTGCTTTGGGAGTGAGGGGAGGAACCAGTCAAGAAAGACTTCCATGTTTCCAGATGGATGGTGGTTCCCGTGACTGGGACAGGAAGCACAGAGAGAAGGAGTTTGGAGAGGGGGGTCATGGTTCTTGTTTTTTTTTTTTTTTTTTTTGCAGTACGCGGGCCTCTCACTGTTGTGGCCTCTCCCGTTGCGGAGCACAGGCTCCGGACGCGCAGGCTCAGCGGCCATGTCTCATGGGCCCAGCCGCTTCGCGGCATGTGGGATCTTCCCGGACTGGGGCACGAACCCGCGTCCCCTGAATCGGCAGGCGGACTCTCAACCACTGCGCCACCAGGGAAGCCCTGATTCTTGTTTTTGACATGCTGAGTTTGTGAGCCTCAGGAAGTTTGCAGCTGCCAGTGCAGGGGAACCTACTCATGGGGCATTGGTGCTGGGTTAACTGAGGCCCACACTAATTTCTGGTAGAGTTTCCAGTGATGCTACCTGGCTCACAGCACAACTTGTTCTCTGAGGCATGTTTGTCATGGGACATGTGAGGACTCAGGACCACTCCCAAGAGAGAAAACAGAAGGAACACCCAGTCTGCTCCATTGGACAGCTGACAAAGACAATTTTTTCTTCTTCTGAAAAGCTTCTCTATGACAGAATCTTGACTAAACCATACATGTTGTGGATGGTAGATAAAATGCGGTTGGATGTATGCAGCTGGGATGGCATCTGTGTATCCACCTCCAGTCTTTTAGACCCAAGGATGAGCAGTCCTCAGAGTGCTTCTGAAACATCAAGCATAAAAGGCAGGTAATGTGTGCTAATTGAAGCTAAATGTCATGTTCAGTCACAGGGCTTGATAGTCTCTGGAACAGCTGCCTTTTCGTTTGATAATTTTGGAAAATCAAAAACATCCACCCAAGGCAGAGGTAGCATTGTATTTTTGAGCTTCTCTCCTCCCTGCCTTGAGCTTCTCTGAAATGACTACCACTGTTCCGGTCCCATCTGAGGTAACCTCAATCTTTATTCACACCCCACCAATGAAAAATGTGTAAAGGCTTCAAGTGAACAATCAAATGTCAAGAAAACAACATTTTAAAGGACTCTAGCTTTAGGACATACCATCTAGGCAACTAAGCATGTAATAAATGCCTGCAATTTGTTACACATGCCTCAAGAAGTAAACTCTGGCTAGATTGAATGGCAACTTTTTTTTTTTTTGAGATGTCAATTCTTCCCAAATTTATGTATTGAATCTACACAATCCAAATCAAAATCCTAGCAAGCTATTTTGTAGATATTGAAAAAATTATTCTAAAGTTTATATGAAAACACACCATAATGGAAAATAATATGAAAAGAATATGTATATGTATGTATAACTGAATCACCTTGCTGTACACCAGAAACTAGCACAAAACTGCAAATCAGCCATACTTCAGTAAAAAAAATAAAGAAAAAGAACTTTGAATAAAGTTTATATGAAAACACAAAAGACCCAGAATAACCAAAGCAATGCTGAAGAAGAACAAAGTTGGAGGACAGATACTACCTGACATCAAGACATGCTATAAAGCTACATAATCAAGACAGCCTGGTGTTGGTGAAAGAAAAGACAAACATATCGATAGAATAGAATAGAGAGCCCAGAAACAGACTCACACAAATATGATCAACTGACTTTTGACAGAAGACCAAAGGAAATACATGGGAGAAAGTATAGTCTTTCATCAAATGGTGCTAGAACAATTGCACAGTCAAATGTTTAAAAAAAAGAAACTAGAAATAGACTTTACACCCTTCACAAAAATTAACACAAAATGTATTCTTTTTTTTTTAACATCTTTATTGGGATATAATTGCCTTACAATAGTCTGTTAGCTTCTGCCTTATAACAAAGTAAATCAGCTATACATATACATATGTTCCCATATCTCTTCCCTCTTGTGTCTCCCTCCGTCCCACCCTCCCTATCCCACCCCTCCAGGCGGTCACAAAGCACCGAGCTGATCTTCCTGTGCCATGCGGCTGATTCCCACTAGCTATCTACCTTACGTTTGGTAGAGTATATATGTCCATGCCGCTGTCTCGTTTTGTCACAGCTCACCATTCCCCCTCCCCATATCCTCCAGTCCGTTCTCTGGTAGGTCATGCCTTTATTCCTGTCTTACCCCTAGGTTCTTCATGACATTTTTTTTTCTTAAATTCCATATATATGTGTTAGCATACGGTATTTGTCTTTCTCTTTCTGACTTACTTCACTCTGTATGACAGACTCTAGGTCTATCCACCTCATTACAAATAGCTCAATTTCGTTTCTTTTTATGGCTGAGTAATATTCCATTGTATATATGTGCCACATCTTCTTTATCCATTCATCCGATGATGGGCACTTAGGTTATTTCCATCTCCGGGCTATTGTAAATAGAGCTGCAATGAACATTTTGGTACATGACTCTTTTTGAATTATGGTTTTCTCAGGGTATAAGCCCAGTAGTGGGATTGCTGGGTCATATGGTAGTCCTATTTGTAGTTTTTTAAGGAACCCCCATACTGTTCTCCGTAGTGGCTGTACCAACTCACATTTCCACCAGCAGGGCAAGAGTGTTCCCTTTTCTCCACACCCTCTCCAGCATTTATTGTTTCTAGATTTTTTGATGATGGCCATTCTGACTGGTGTGAGATGATATCTCATTGTAGTTTCGATTTGCATTTCCCTAATGATTAATGATGTTGAGCATTCTTTCACGTGTTTGTTGGCAGTCTGTATATCTTCTTTGGAGAAATGTCTATTTAGGTCGTCTGCCCAGTTTTGGATTGGGTTGTTTGTTTTTTTGTTATTGAGCTGCTTGTAAATTTTGGAGATTAATCCTTTGTCAGTTGCTTCATTTGCAAATATTTTCTCCCATTCTGAGGGTTTGTCTTTTCATCTTGTTTATGGTTTCCTTTGCTGTGCAAAAGCTTTGAAGTTTCATTAGGTCCCATTTGTTTATTTTTGTTTTTATTTCCATTTCTCTAGGAGGTGAGTCAAAAAGGATCTTGCTGTGATTTATGTCATAGAGTGTTCGGCCTATGTTTTCCTCTAAGAGTTTGACAGTTTCTGGCCTTACATTTAGGTCTTTAATCCATTTTGAGCTTATTTTTGTGTATAGTGTTAGGGAGTGATCTAATCTCATACTTTTACAGGTACCTGTCCAGTTTTCCCAGCACCACTTATTGAAGAGACTGTCCTTTCTCCACTGTACATTCCTGCCTACTTTATCAAAGATAAGGTGACCACATGTGTGGGGGTTTATCTCTCGGCTTTCTATCCTGTTCCATTGATCTGTCTTTCTGTTTTTGTGCCTGTACCATACTGTCTTGATTACTGTAGCTTTGTAATATAGTCTGAAGTCAGGGAGCCTGATTCCTCCAGCTCCGTTTTTCGTGCTCAAGATTGCTTTGGCTATTCGGGGTCTTTTGTGTTTCCATACAAATTGTGAAATTTTTGTTCTAATTCTCTGAAAAATGCCAGTGGTAATTTGACAGGGATTGCATTGAATCTGTAGATTGCTTTGGGTAGTATAGTCATTTTCACAATGTTGATTCTTCCAATCCAAGAACATGGCATACCTCTCCATCTATTTGTATCATCTTTAATTTCTTTCATCAGTGTCTTATAATTTTCTGCATACAGGTCTTTTGTCTCCTTAGGTAGGTTTATTCCTAGATATTTTATTCTTTTTCTTGCAATGGTAAACGGGAGTGTTTTCTTGATTTCACTTTCAGATTTTTCATCATTAGTGTGTAGGAATGTGAGAGATTTCTGTGCATTAATTTTGTATCCTGCAACCTAACCGAATATATTGATTAGCTCTAGTAGTTTTCTGGTAGTGTCTTTAGGATTCTCTATCTATAGTATCATGTCATCTGCAAACGGTGAGAGAGCTTTACTTCTTCTTTTCCGATTTGGATTCTTTTTATTTCCTTTTCTTCTCTGATTGTTGTAGCTAAAACTTCCAAAACTATGTTGAATAAGAGTGGTGAGAGTGGGCAACCTTGTCTTGTTCTGATCTTAGTGGAAATAGTTTCAATTTTTCATCATTGAGGATGATGTTTGCTGTGGGTTTGTCATATATGGCCTTTATTATGTTGAGGAAAGTTCCCTCTATGCTTACTTTCCTGCAGGGTTTTTATCTCAAATGGGTGTTGAATTTTGTCAAAAGCTTTCTCTGCATCTATTGAGATGATCACATGGTTTTTCTCCTTCAATTTGTTAATATGGTGCATCACATTGATTGATTTGCGTATATTGAAGAATCCTTGCATTCCTGGAATAAACCCCACTTGATCATGGTGTATGATTCTTGTAATGTGCTGTTGGATTCTGTTTGCTAGTATTTTGTTGAGGATTTTTGCATCTATGTTCATCAGTGATATTGGCCTGTAGTTTTCTTTCTTTGTGATATCCTTGTCTGCTTTTGGTGTCCAGGTGATGGTGGCCTCGTTGAAAGAATTTGGGAGTGTTCCTCCCTCTGCTATATTTTGGAAGAGTTTGAGAAGGATAGGTGTTAGCTCTTCTCTAAATGTTTGATAGAATTCGCCTGTGAAGCCATCTGGTCCTGGGCTTTTGTTTGTTGGAAGATTTTTAATCACAGTTTCAATTTCAGTGCTTGTGATTGGTCTGTTCATATTTTCTATTTCTTCCTGATTCAGTCTTGGGAGGTTGTGCATTTCTAAGAATTTGTCCATTTCTTCCAGGTTGTCCATTTTATTGGCATAGAGCTCCTTGTAGTAATCCCTCATGATCTTTTGTATTTCTGCAGTGTCAGTTGTTACTTCTCCTTTTTCATTTCTAATTCTATTGATTTGATTCTTCTCCCTTTTTTTCTTGATGAGTCTGGCTAATGGTTTATCTATTTTGTTTACCTTTTCAAAGAACCAGCTTTTAGTTTTATTGATCTTTGCTATCCTTTCCTTCATTTCTTTTTCATTTATTTCTGATCTGATTTTTATGATTTCTTTCCTTCTGCTAACTTTGGGGTCTTTTTGTTCTTATTTCTCTAATTGCTTTAGGTGCAAGGTTAGGTTGTTTATTCGAGATGTTTCCTGTTTCTAAAGGTGGGCTTGTATTGCTATAAACTTCCCTCTTAGAACTGCTTTTGCTGTATCCCAGAGGTTTTGGGTCGTCATGTTTCCATTGTCATTTTTGCTAGGTATTTTTTAATTTCCTCTTTGATTTCTTCAGTGATCACTTCATTATTAAGTAGTGTATTGTTTAGCCTCCATGTGTTTGTATTTTTTACAGATCTTTTCCTGTAATTGATATCTAGTCTCATAGCATTGCGGTCGGAAAAGATACTTGATACAATTTCAATTTTCTTAAATTTACCAAGGCTTGATTTGTGACCCAAGATATGGTCTATCCTGGAGAATGTTCCATGAGCACTTGAGAAAAATGAGTATTCTGTTGTTTTTGGAGGGAGTGTCCTATGAATATCAATTAAGTCCATCTTGTTTAATGTATCATTTAAAGCTTGTGTTTCCTTATTTATTTTCATTTTGGATGATCTGTCCATTGGTGAAAGTGGGGTGTTAAAGTCCCCTACTATGAATGTGGTAGTGTTGATTTCTCCTTTTATGGCTGTTAGTATATGCCTTATGTATTGAGGTGCTCCTATGTTGGGTGCATAAATATTTGCAATTGTTATATCTTCTTCTTGGATTGATCCCTTGATTGTTATATAGTGTCCTTCTTTGTCTCTTCTAATAGTCTTTATTTTAAAGTCTATTTTTTCTGATATGAGAATTGTTACTCCAGCTTTCTTTCGGTTTCCATTTGCATGAAATATCTTTTTCCATCCCCTTACTTTCAGTCTGTGTGTTTCTCTATGTCTGACGTGGGTCTCTTGTAGACAGCATATATATGGGTCTTGTTTTTGTATCCATTCAGCCAATCTGTGTCTTTTGGTGGGAGCATTTAGTCCATTTACATTTAAGGTAATTATCGATATGTATGATCCTATTCCCATTTTCTAAATTGTTTTGGGTTTGTTATTGTAGGTCTTTTCCTTCTCTTGTGTTTCTTGCCTAGAGAAGTTCCTTTAGCATTTGTTGTAAAGCTGGTTTGGTGGTGCTGAACTGTCTCAACTTTTGCTTGTCTGTAAAGGTTTTAATTTCTCCATCAAATCTGAATGAGATCCTTCCTGGGTAGAGTAATCTTGGTTGCAGGTTTTTCTCCTTCATCACTTTAAATATGTCCTGTCACTCCCTTCTGGCTTGCAGGGTTTCTGCTGAAAGATCAGTTGTTAACCTTATGGGGATTCCCTTGTCTGTTATTTGTTGTTTTTCCCTTGCTGCTTTTAATATGCTTTCTCTGTGTTTAATTTTTGACAGTTTGATTAATATGTGTCTTGGTGTATTTCTCCTTGGATTTATCCTGTATGGGACTCTCTGTGCTTCCTGCACTTCACTAACTATTTCCTTTCCCATATTAGGGACGTTTTCAACTATAATCTTTTCAAATATTTTCTCAGTCCCTTTCTTTTTCTCTTCTTCTTCTGGAACCCCTATAATTCGAATGTTGGTGCGTTTAATGTTGTCCCAGAGGTCTCTGAGACTGTCCTCAGTTCTTTTCATTCTTTTTTCTGCTCTGCAGTAGTTATTTCCACTATTGTATCTTCCAGGTCACTTATCCGTTCTTCTGCCTCAGTTATTCTGCTATTGATCCCATCTAGAGTATTTTTCATTTCATTTATTGTGTTGTTCATCGTTGTTTGTTTCATCTTTAGTTCTTCTAGGTCCTTGTTAAATGTTTCTTGCATTTTCTCTATTCTATTTCCAAGATTTTGGATCATCTTTACTATCATTATTCTGAATTCTTTTTCAGGTAGACTGCCTATTTCCTCTTCATTTGTTAGGTCTTTTGAGTTTTTATCTTGCTCCTTCAGCTGCTATGTGTTTTTCTGTCTTCTCATTTTGCTTATCTTAGTGTGTTTGGGGTCTCCTTTTTGCAGGCTGCAGGTTCGTATTTCCCATTGCTTTTAGTGTCTGTCTCCAGTGGCTAAGGTTGGTTCAGTGGGTTGTGTAGGCTTCCTGGTGGAGGGGACTAGTGCCTGTGTTCTGGTGGATGAGGCTGGATCTTGTCTCTCTGGTGGGAAGGTCCACATCTGGTGGTGTGTTTTGGGGTGTCTGTGGACTTATTATGATTTCAGGCAGCCTCTCTGCTAATGGGTGGGGTTGTGTTCCTGTTTTGCTAGTCGTTTGGCATAGGGTGTCCAGCACTGTAGCTTGCTGGTCGTTGAGTGAAGCTGGGTGCTGGCGTTGAGATGGAGATCTCTGGGAGATTCTCGCCATTTTATATTATGTGGAGCTGGGCGGTCTCTTGTTGACCAGTGTCCTGAAGTTGGCTCTCCCACCTCAGAGACACAGTACTGACTCCTGGCTGCAGCACCAAGAGCCTTTCATCCACACGGCTCAGAATAAAAGGGAGAAAAAGTAAAGAGAAAGAATTAGTAGAAGTAGGAAGAAAGAAAGAAAGAAAGATAGAAAGAAAGGAATGAAGGGAGGAAGGAAGGAAGGAAGGAAGGAAGAAAGGAAGAAGAAAAGAAGGCCAGAAGGAAATAAAGAAAGGAGGGAGGAAGGAGGGAAGGAAGGAAAAAAGAAAGAAAGGAAGAAGATAAAGTAAAATAAAATAAAGTAAAATATAATAAATTTATTAAATTAAAAAATAATTATTAAGAAAAAAATTTTAAAAAAAGGACCAATAGAACCTTAGGACAAATGGTGGAAGTAAAGATATACACACAAAATCTCATAGAGAAGCATACACATACACACTCACAGAAAGAGGAAAAGGGGAAAAAATCATAAATCTTGCTCTCAAAGTCCACTTCTTCAATTTGGGATGATTCATTGTCTAAAGGAGGGAAGGAAGGAAGGAAGGAAAGAAAGAAAGAAGAAAGAAAGAAAAAAGAAAGAAAGAAAGAAGAAAGAAAGAAAGAAAGAAGATAAAGTAAAATAAAATAAAGTTATTGAAATTAAAATTAATTATTAAAAAAAAAAAAATGGACGGATAGAACCCTAGGACAAATGGTGGAAGCAAAGCTATACAGACAAAATCTCACACAGAAGCATACACATACACACTCATAAAAAGAGGAAAAGGGGAAAAAATCATAAATCTTGCTCTCAAAGTCCACCTCCTCAATTTGGGTTGATTCGTTGTCTATTCATGCATTCCACAGATGCAGGGTACATCAAGTTGATTGTGGAGCTTTAATCCGCTGCTTCTGAGGCTGCTGGGAGAGATTTCCCTTTCTCTTCTTTGTTCGCACAGCTCCCAGGGGCTCAGCTTTGGATTTGGCCCCACCTCTGCGTGTAGGTGGCCGGAGGGCGTCTGTTTTTTGCTCAGACAGGACGGGGTTAAAGGAGCTGCTGATTCGGGGGCTCTTGCTCACTCAGATCTTGGGGATCAAGGGGCACGGAGTGCAGGGCGAACCTGTGGTGGCAGAGGCCAGCGTGACGTCGCACCAGCCTGAGGCTCGCCGTGCGTTCTCCCGGGGAAGTTATCCCTGGATCCCGGGACCCTGGCAGTTGCGGGCTGCACAGGCTCCCTGGAAGGGAGGTGTGGATAGTGACCTGTGCTCGCACACAGGCTTCTTGGTGGCGGAAGCAGCAGCCTTAGCGTCTCATGCCCGTCTCTGTGGTCCGCACTGTTAGCTGTGGCTCGCGCCCATCTGTGGAGCTCCTTTAAGCAGTGCTCTTAATCTCCTCTCCTCGTGCACCAGGAAACAAAGAGGGAAGAAAAAGTCTCTTGCCTCTTACGCAGCTCCAGACCTTTTCCCGGACTCCCTCCCAGCTAGCCATGGTGCAGTAACCCCTTCAGGCTGTGTTCACGCCACCAGCCCCAGTTCTCTCCCTGCGCTCCGACCAAAGCCTGAGCCTCCGCTCTCAGTCCCGCCCGCCCCGGCGGGTGAGCAGACAAGCCTCTAGGGCTGGTGAGTTCGGGTCGGCACCGATCCTCTGTGCGGGAATCTACCCGCTTTGCCCTCCGCACCCCTGTTGCTGTGCTCTCTTCCACGGCTCCAAAGCTCCCCGCCTCCACCACCCGCAGTCTCCGCCCGCAAAGGTGCTTCCTAGTGTGTGGAAACCTTTCCTCCTTCACAGCTCCCTCCCACTGGTGCAGGTCCCGTTCTCATTCTTTTGTCCCTGTTTTTTCTTTTTTTCTTTTGCCCTACCCAGGTACGTGGGGAGTTTCTTGCCTTTTGGGAGGTCTGAGGTCTTCTGCAAGCATTCAGTAGGTGTTCTGTAGGAGTTGTTCCACGTGTAGATGTATTTCTGGTGTATCTGTGGGGAGGAAGGTGATCTCCGCGTCTTACTCTTCGCCATCTTCCCCCGGAGCCCTCTAAATGGTAACTTTTAATCATGATTATGGACTGAGTTCTCTCACAGTGTATAAAGGTGTACAGGTCAAATTCTTGGGTAAGTTCAGAAATTTACTGCTCTGGAATTGGCTAGTCATAGTCAATTTAAAAGTGGATACAAGTATGAGACAAACCCCCAGGTCTGATGGTAAATATGTACTGAGGGAAACTTGTTAATCTACAAAGGTCAACTTAGATGACCTTTGATGTATCCTCAAGAAATTACAGTATGATGTGAGTAAGATTACATATAAACAAATATTACAAGTACAATACGTTTAAGGAAAGCATTCTATTATGAAAATAGAAGGGTGATAGTACACCTGGAGTGCAAGAAAAAGGGGGAAAAATGAGAATGTATGGGGTTATGGGGTTTTGCCACTGTTCTGATTCCATAGTCACTAAGCACCATTCTCTGGTTAATTTGGCCCTGAATGTTGGCCTTGCTTTGCAGGTGGAAGCATTCACCAAAAAGTTGGTACAATGATTTTGAATCACCTAATCAAAATATTCCTAGTCCCAAATTACTATACTGTTATTCAGATTTATATCATCTTTTGGATAAGTTTGGTTGGTGCTAATCTGTTCCATAGCCTCCAAACTGCTTTGATCCTCCTCAGGAGCCCACCATCTGTGGGTTGGTGAGACGCTTTAGACTTGCCAGTTAACAGTATTTTGGTTTAAATGGAACATTTTGAATTTGAGCATTTGGTCTGTTTAAAGTCCCATTGGATATCAGGACTGGTTTAAATATTCTCTTACGTGTGGCTCTTAGACAAAAGCTCAGTCTTTGGGATGTCACCAACCTGTTTTTCCCCTTCTACAGCATGGTGTCCCAGAGTATGAAGTTTGTTATTTATAATAAAGAGTTTGCCTGGCCTTTGTCTTTGGTTCCTGGGAGGGAGACTAAATCCTAGGAATTTCCTGAGTAATAAGAGTGTCTTTGTTATTCATGAGCCTCTGGGATCACACCCGAGTTTATCCTAACAAGATAACTCAGAATGGAGGTTGGTTACCAGAAAGACCAGCCATGTAATTAGAGGGTTGAGGTTTTGAGCCAGTCTGACCTCCAGGGAGGGGAGAAGAGCTGGAGATTGAGTTCAGTCATGTGGCCAAGGACTCCACCAATCATGGCTACATAATAAAATCCCAATAAATACTCTGGTCATTGAAGCTTGGTGAAAATTCCTGGTTGGTGAACACATTAACGTGCTGGGAGGGTGATGAACCCTGATTCCATGGGGAAAGGGCATGGAAGCTTTGTGTTCATAACACTTCCAGATCTTGCCCTATGTATGGTTTCTTTTGTCTGGTCCTGATTTGAATCCTTTGTAATAAAACCGTATTTATAAGGATAGTACTTTCCAAAGTTCTGTGAGTCATTCCAGTGAATTATTGAAACTAAGGGGACTCATGGGGACGTCCTGGACTTGTAGCCATTTGGTCAGAAGTACAGGTGGCCTGGGAATCCCTGAACTTGTGGCTGGCATCTCAAAGGGGGACAGTCCTGTTGGGGACCTGTGGAGCCTGATGCTAACTCTGGGTGTTTGCATCAGCCTTGAATTGTATTGCCTTATACAAAGGTTGTACTCATGGCACAAGAAGAGATATATCTGCCCTGCCCTGGTGTCCTTGGAATGCTGGGCCACATCCCCCAGGTAAGATTAGTTTCTCTTAATTCATTTATTCCATGTCTTTTATCTCTAGAGGCACATGTGTCTTGGTAAAGAATCATCAATGTATAAGCTGGCATTTTTGGTTATTGTTATATGAGTGAAACAGCTTGTAACTTTTCTTTCTTACATAGTTAAAAAGTCGAAATTTCTCGGGAGGCCTGAAAATCATATTTTCAACAAGTGGTGGTAGTGCATCCAGCATATGGGCTTTATCCAAAATGATGTTGAGCCAATTGATGTCAGTGCCATTCTCTGAAAAACTAATTCCAGGATTAAGCATTGAAGGGGACAAAAGGAACTACTCATGAACATGGGAGCTCTGCTGCCTTAAGAAAAACTCACCCAGAGGAGACAGAGTTGGAGACCAACCACTCCCACCATTATTCATCTTAGCCTGCTACACAAAATCCCTGGATCATGGGGTCTGCTGAAGGACCTTCTGCTCCGCCTCTGGGGTATCTTCTGTTCTCTTGGTAACTGCAGATGCTCCTCTGGCAGCAGCTGCCATCATCCACTTCAACACTAGTGCAGGTTCCTCATCCCTAGCTACAGGTTAGAATTACCAGGGGAGGTTTGATAAAATGCCACAGCTGTTCTTATCTTCAGAAATTCTTGACTACCAAGGCGAGGTAGTTCTCCTAGGCTCTGCTCATCATGGCCTCGCAAGGCATAGCACTTGCCTGCAGTCTTCTGGCTTGTTTAACACCAGAGAGAAAAGACCTCTCCCTAGCTGTGTCTCCCAGTTCACTCTTGGACCAGGTACATTCTGTCTCACTCTTAGGTTTTATACCTAGAAAGAAAGTTGTCAGCTTGAAATGCTTCATCTAGTTTTTCAGTTCCTATGACACATCTCTAAATTAATATCAACAAAACCAACAACTACCTTATTTAATGAGAACTTACACTGTGCTAAGGGTTTTACATGCATTTTCTTTTTCTTAGCCTTTTTATTGTGAAATATGACATATACAGAAAAAGTTTATCAAACATAAATATGCATCCAAGAGAATTATCACAAAGCCAACACTCATGTAGCCATCACTCTTTCTCATTACACCCTCATTCCCCATCAAAAGTAGCCTCCACCCTGACATTTAAGGTAATCACTTCCCTGTTCTTTTTGATTGTCCATCACCAAATACGCATCTCCAAAGTTGGGTTTTATTCTGCAGTTTGTCAATTTCTCACACATGGAATCTCACGTATGTGTTTGTCTGTGTCTAGCTTCTTTTGCTCAGTTATCACTTTTGAGATTCATCCATCTTGCTGTATGTAGCTGTAATTCATTCATTTCATTGCTATATAACCTTTCATTACATTAAAAAATCCTCTTATGCACTCTATTGTTAGCATCTGAAGCAATTCCCGATTATGGTCATTTTAACAATGCTGCTATGAATATTCTTGCATGCGCCTTCTGATGCACACATATTAGTTCTCATGTTAGCTGTCCTGATGAGTGTGTATGACAGCCCACCATTGTTTTGCTTTGCATTTCCCAATACAGTGAGGTTGAACACCCATCCTCCTATATCTTCATTGACCACCTAGACATCTTCCCCCGAAAAGTGGCTGTTAGTTCCTTTGCTCATTCTTCCGCTGGGTTATCTGCTCATCTCTTATGATTCTCAGAACATTCTAGATGCAAGCCTTCTCTGTTATAAATGACGAAACACCCCCTTCACTTCAAAGCCTGACTCCTCATTCTCTCAAATGATATACCCAGATGAATGGAGGTTTCAATTTTAAAGTAGACCATGTACATTTTCTTATGTGATCCTTCTAAAATTTCTGTGAAGTAGAATTATTTCCCCCACCCTGAGGAAACTAATGCTTATGGAGGTTCACTAACATGCCTAGTAATTGGTAGACCTGAGATTAGCTCCCATGTCTGTCTGACTCCAAAGCCCATACACGTGACTCCTTGGCTCTACTAATAACAACTTTGTCACAGTCCCAGCAAGCAACACTTGAAAACCAGACTTGTAGGTTTCTGTTCCCTTTGTTAATCACTCTCCCAACCATGAGAGTTGCCCATTAACATTTGACAGTTAATTATTAAATATTTACTTTAAAATACTGAGAATTTAATCCTGGGAAGAGTCTTGGAATATAAGTATCTTCAGGCCACACTTGGTAAAAAGTTAGCTCCAGTTAACCACTCTTATTTATTTATTTATTTATTTTGCGGTACACGCCCCTCTCACTGTTGTGGCCTCTCCCGTTGCGGAGCACAGGCTCCAGACGTGCAGGCTCAGCGGCCATGGCTCACGGGCCCAGCCGCTCCGCGGCATGTGGGATCTTCATGGACTGGGGCACGAACCCGCGTCCCCTGCATCGGCAGGTGGACTCTCAACCACTGCGCCATCAGGGAAGCTCTAGCCACTCTTATTTTGTAAATCAAGTTTTAACACCCAAACTTTATCACTTGGCATCATTCTCCCACTCATAAGACCTGACTGGGAAAAGATCAAACATGATAATTCAAGCGGCATCTTCTGGGACCCCCTCATGTCCACTCATCATCACAGGGTCTCCACCCTGTGCTGCATTTGGGGGCACTTAGTTTACTTAATGTGGCTTAGTTGGCAGGTAGGTAGGACAAGAATGATGTCACATTCGTGATGTTTCACCATATGTTCAACGTGCGTCAGACCAAGACAGTGGAAAATAGAGAAATGGAAAAAGAATACCCAAAAAATGCCAACCAAAGAAAACTGGGGTAGCAATATTAATGTTATATTAAGTCTAAACCCTGTGATTTCTTTGTTCCACATTTCCAACCCCACTTGCCAGCCACATTGCTCAGTCTTCTGTACTCACCCAGAGGATGAATCCTTGCATTCTATTTATTTTCAAATGGTCTTAAAAGAAAGTTTAAGGTTCTTCTTGGTCACAACCCAGACACTCTTAGTGCGAGGCTGACAAGAGAAGGCTCAGCTCTGACCTGACCTTGAGGCATTGCCATTGATCCTGAGGTTTTGCACCAAGACTGGTTTCTCTTGAGACCTGCCTCTGTTCTCAGCTGTGTTTATGATCAAATCCTCAGAGTCAGATCTTATGTTTTAAATTAACTTCTGGAAGGAGGAGGGGCACTTGTCAGTTGACCTGGAAACAGAGATGGGTCAACCTGAAGGCTCACCCCCTGACTAGGGGAAGACTGCCTGGGACAGGGATCCAGGTGGTGCTGTGGGACCTCGCTCAGCTGGACCCTCCAGGAGACTCCAGGTGCTGGTGAACAAATGGATACTGCAGAAAAGAAAATGCTGATTACTTGGTCTTAAAAAGTTCAGCCTACTCTGCCTCTCCCTCTTATTTAAGCTAGAGAAAGAGGTGGAAAAGAGTAAGTACAGAGAGACAAATAGTCAAGGGAGTGAGAGAGGGAGGAAAAGAATCAATGTTTAAATGCTGATCCTTGGAAAATATTTGATCAGTCTCCAGGACTGGGCCTTCCCTGCCCTTGCAGCTCACTCACCTTCCTGTGCTGTGGAAGCCTGGGAAAATTTTTGCTCTGTAAGGGACCCTTCCTCAGTATACTGTGAACTTTTATCCTAGCCGTGGCTATATGCTACTATTTGAATTTTTAATACAGTTGATATCTGAACAATGTGGGGGATAGAAGCCTGACTCCCTGCAGTTGAAAACCCACATAACTTTACATTTGGCCCTCTGTATCTGTGGTTCTGCATGTAGGGAGTCAACTAACTGTAGATTATATAGTGCTGTAGCACACATTTATAGAAAAATCAGTATGAGTGGATCTGTATAGTTCAAACCTGTGTTGTTTGAGACAACTCTACACTGAAATAAATGTGCGACTGTCAATACCTGTTTAGTGCTCTAGAGTGACCAGGACTTCTCACATACCGATCAGACCAGGACAATGGGGGCTCCTGTGCTGTCCTTACTCTGGGGAAGGAGCCCCAAACCTCCACTGCTCCAACACCACGGACACAAGTTCCAACATATTTATGTACCACCTGTTTTGTTATTTGCTTAATATTTAAAAAAAAAATGTGCTCACTTCCTTTTACTTAATATATATATATATATATATATCCTTTATAAGTCTCAATCAGTTTTTTACCAATATATGAATACTTATACACATCAATTAAGCATTTTTTAAAGAGCTTTTTACCATCACTGGTCTGACTGTCACCTAGTGGGAGGTACTGGTGATGAGAAAAGACTGAAAAGACTCATTACCAGTTAGGATCAAGTAAAGGAGGCCTCTTCCACCCAAGGTTTCTGAGAAGCTGTACCACCTCCCTGGCGATGGATGGGGCTTTTAAGGAGCCAGCCTGTATTTATTGCACTGGGGTGACACCCTGGGAATCAAAGAGGTATCTGAAGAGAAAAGAATGTTCTCCTTGGGAGGAACTATAACATATTTTGGTACCAGCCCCAAACAAACAATGTTTAAAATATTGACCTCTTGGCAGAAGTTCACAGGCAGGGGTGTCTGATAGGGACTTGTGGTTAAGACCACCACCACTGGAAATGTCCTGAAATGCAATGCAATTATGAACAGCCTTGTCCACCTGCCTCTTCCTCTCCCAGTCCAAGAAAACAGAATGTGTGGGATCTAAAAGAAAAAAATCTCAAACCACAACCCTGCACAAACCTCAGCTGAGAAGAGCAGCCTTGGCAGGAGGAGCACCCCCATTGCCTTCCAGCAGATGCACTGTGACCACAGCTTACACAATGAAGAAACTCAGTGGGCACTAAAGCCAATGTGGAGGCCAGAAGTCAAGGTGACCTTGGCTCCCAGCTGACTCCTTTGATCTAATTGCTTAAATCATATTCTTCCACTGTCACCTCCTCTCCACCAGCCTCCTGCCAGGTCAGCAGACTACAGTATGATCTGCTCACTGCCCTCTTGGACTTGGACTTGGGTACAAGAGTCCTCAGATGAGGTAATAATGGGAAAAGTACATTGTGGACTTTAATGCTAAAATGTTAATAGCTAACATTTATTGCAGTCTTTTGGTGTTTCAAGTGTTGTTCAAGCACTCTGCTTATCTAATCTTGACAGTAACCCTATAAGGTAGGTACTTCGGAGATGAGGGAACTGAGTTTCAGAGAGGTTAAGTGACTTGCCTATGGTCTTCAGCTTGGAAGGTGCAGCCCAGGACTCTTAACTGGTAGCCTGTGGGCTAGCTGGCCAGAGGCCCCCCTCTCCCCCACTTCCCCCCATACTCTTTAGGTCCAGACCACATGGAGCCTTTGGAGAGCCTGATGCATATTAGTATGCTAATGCATCTGAGAAGTTCAGCAGTAAACACTTAAAAATGAAGTTGAGCAGCCCCCTACCCCACCCCCACCTTTAAATGGGATTCTTATTCTTATTCCCCAAAACATAGAAGGAAGTGAGCCAGGGCTCTGTGAGCATCTTTGTGCAGCCACTAATGCTGATGTGCTTGTCTCTGGCCAGGCTCTGGGCCAGTATCTAGCCTGGGATCAGTCATTGTAGCCAGACATTCAGGCAGTATCATTAGGTGCAACCTAGTCAGGGCCCCGGGGCTGGTGCCTGTGTACTGGGAACTAGGTCCAGAGAAGGACATTTTTTTCTTTAACCATTATTTCCTTACTCTTTACTTTTTTTTGTTTACAAGAGAGCGAAAGACAACTAAAATGTTTTAAGAAAAAAAAAAGGGTGAAGAAATCAAATGGTCTAGGGGTGAAGTGGCTCCAGATCTTGTGCTTTGGCCTCGTTCATGGACAGCACTGTCCCCGTGGTGACTGACAGCAGCTTCAGGCTCCATCAGCTTTATTGCTGGCAGATCCTATAGTTCCAGCCCAGGCCCTGGACCTATTTAGGTCCTGGGCCGTCCCTGCAACGATCTTTAGCACTTCTTTGATCAGCCAGGCTTGTGTCACAGGTCTGGGGGTGGGGATACCTCTCTTTACCACATGCAAAGTGAGTTGGAGATGGGCCTTTACCCCATCCCCCACCCCATTACAGTCTGTTATAAGGGAAAGGGGGAATTGACACTGGTCAGGCAAAACCAACAGCACCAGTACGAAGGGGTCTAGTATGAGCCAGGAGTTGTCTTCTCTTGCATGGTCACTCTTTGACAGAGCAGTTTCACCTCTTAGAGTTTATTCTAAGTAGATAATTGGACAGATATATTAAAAAAAATTAAAGAAAATAACATTCATTGAAATGTCCTTTGTAGTGAAAAACTAAAAAGTCTGTCAAACGGGAATTGTTTAAATTAATTATTTACATCCAAATAATACACAGCCAACAAAAGTATGATGTACAAAAGATTTTTAAATCAATTTTATAATGTCCAGAATATATTGTTGAATGGAAAAACAGGTAAAAAATAATTTGTGGTAAGGTTACACTTTTGAAAAATTATTTATCTTTTTGAAAGATACTATATCTAAATAGAGGGATGCTTGGAAGTTTAAAAGATATTAGCAGTGTTTATTGCTAGTTGGTGAACTTTGGGTGATTTTTATAAGCTTTTTACTTTCCTGAAATTTTACCACAAACTTGTCTATTTTTACAATCAAAAATTATTTATTACAAGTGCAATTATTTACTCTCTTCAAAGAAAACTATTATTTTCTAAGATAATTAATCTAAGGTTCCTGGCGTGGGGGAATGCTATCTTCCCCCTTTAGCATCTATGTTCTCAAGGGGCACATGGGCAAGCAGAAGCTGAGGGGGTTGCCTGTCCTCATTCCTGTCCTGTTGTGGTCCTCTGGGGAAGCCTGGCTTTGTTCTTCACCTGCATTTCAGCAATGTTTCAGTGCTCATGGTGTTTGGGGGAGGTGGCCCAGAGTTGCAAATAATCCTTTGATTTATCTAAGGATTATTAGGTCTTTGGGTGCTGCCCATGTCGTCTGAAAGCGTAGGACAGTAAATCTTTTCTAATCAGTGTCCACCCCTCTATGCCCATCCACCATGTCTCTGGTAGCAAAGCCTTCAAGTGCCATGTTGTCTCCTGGCTGGGCATGTGTTTCCGCTTGTCTGAACCAAAGACAGCCTGAGGGCTTGGGCGCTGATCCGGATGTTGAGAGCTCTTCACAATTTTACTGTTTAATTGCTTTTGTGAAAAGAGATATTTTCTGCTTTCATTTCTTCTGTCACTGATACTAAATCATTTGTCCAAAAGACAAAAGGCCTTTTATATCTTATTATCAATCATAAATAAAGCTGTGGTTTAAATTCAGTAAAGCCTTTTTGAGTGGCTGAGCTCATCTCTAATTTGGTGCAATTCAAGATTTTGCCATTTTCAGTTTGTTTCACACAGGGTTATTAAAGGAAATGTGCTAATTAATTTTGAAATAAAAAGCTGTAAGCTTAAGGGTTTTTTTTTGAGTCACAGCATAAGGCAAATTAGTCATGTTTTGGTCTCTATATTTAATCACTTTAGACCACATTTTTATTTGTATTTTCACTCACCTTGAATGGAGTAGAGATCACATAAGGGGTATAGTTTCCAAATCAAGTTGTTTGGATAAACATAGTTTTAACAAAGACTATCCCTAGCATCTGTAGAGTGCATTCTCCACACTGCTGCCAAGGGTGTTTCATTCAGTCACTTAAGACAAATTCTTAGCAAGTTACTGCCCTGCCTAAAAGCCTCTAATGTGTCTCCATTGCCTTTGGAGACTCATCAACTCCTTAGCCAGCATTTCAAGGGCCTCCCCGTTTAACCCCAACCCATCTCTCCAGTTAAAAAAAGCTCATTCCTGAGGAAGAATGCTGTTCCCTCTCCTTCAAGGCCTAATCTCACCCTCTCTGTGAGACCTCCATGCCTCTCCCAGGCTGGACCCTCCACAGCATCTCATGTGCCCTTCTTATGGCCTTCCATGCTGACTCAGTTTCCACCCCTCTTCACTGAGGTATAATTGACAAATTGTATATATTTAAGATATACAACGTGATATTTTGATACATATATACTTTGTGAAATGACTACCACAGTCAAGCTAATTATCATTTCCATCACCTCACATAGTTACCGTTATCTGTATGTGTATGTGTGCTCAGAACACAAGTCTACTCTCTTAACAAATTTCAAATATACAATATAGTACTATTAAACTACAGTGGTTGCCAGGGGCTGGGGCCTGGGGGAAATGGGAAGAGGGTACAAAGTTTCAGTTGTGCAGGATGACTAAGTTTTGGAGATCTAGTGTACACCCTGGTGACTGACTCGGTTTTAATTGTTTTTCTCCACTCAATCCTGTGCCCTCTGGAGAAGACATTTCCAAGTCTGGCTAAGCATCAGAGTCTCCTGGGTAGCTTGATAAAAATACAAAAATCCCTGAGCCCCATACCAGACCAACAGAATCAGAATCTCTGAGAGTGGAGTCCAGATATCCATACATTTTAATCAGTTTTCTAGGTGATTCTGACCAGCAGGCAGGCTTGGTAACCACTGCCCCATTGCATTTTCCACGGACCCAGCCCAGTGAGAGCAAGAAATGGAATGAGGCAGAGAGTTGAGGTACATGGAGGACTCACTCTGTATCAGCTCCTCTCTAGGAGATTTTACATCTGTGCATTTAATCTCAACCGCCTCAAGAAATAGATTATAGCAAGCTCAAGCCTATTACTATAGACAAGAAAACCACAGTTAAAGGGGTTAGGCCCTTGTCCAAGATTCCCACTGGTAACAAAACCAGCTCTGCTGTCTTTTTAGGCTCATTCTTTTTACTTAACTCATGTTAATTAAATGTTAGTTAAAATAAGTTAACATCAATATTTTTAGAATCTCTGTGCCTTGCTCCCTTACATTCAATCAACCTGCAAGACCTACCCACTCTATCTGCCCATCTTCATTCTCTGCCATGTAGACCTCGGAAACAGCCTTCTAATTTGTCTCCTACCATTTCACCTCTAATCTGTTTTCCTAACTGTAGCTGAGTAATCATTTAAACTTGCAAATCTGCCAAAGCCACTTCTCGTGGTATATTTTACCACATATAAGCTTTTCATTTTTACATATAAAAATATGCCTAATTTTACCTTTATAGCTTTGAGGTTTTCAGACTTGATAATGGGTGTTTAAGTGAGCCTTCCCTGCCCTTTAGACTTTTAATGCAAATGACAATATAGGGGTTAAGTTTTACAATGAATAAAGAGTTTGTACATATTGATGTAGGAAGGCAAACCTCAGAAGAATGGGCAATAGGTATGAGTAGGTAATTCACAGATGAGGAAATTAAACTAATAAACAAACGAAAAGAAACCCCAATCACTAATGGTCAAAGAAACAAAGTGATGTCACTCAACTCCCCTCGGATTAGAAAAAATTAAAAACAGCTATGACCAGGACATGGAACCAACCTAAATGTCCATCAACAGATGAATGGACAAAGAAGATGTGGCACATATATACAATGGAACATTACTTAGCCATAAAAAGAAATGAAATTGAGTTATTTGTAGTGAGGTGGATGGACCTAGAGTCTGTCATACAGAGTGAAGTAAGTCAGAAAGAGAAAAACAAATACCGTAGGCTAACACATAATATGGAATCTAAAAAAAAAGGTAGTGATGAACCTAGTGACAGGGCAGGAATAAAGACATAGACTTAGAGAATGGGCTTGAGGACATGGGGTGGGGTGGGAGGGGGAAGCTGGGGCGAAGTGAGAGTGGCATGGACATATATACACTACCGAATGTAAAATAGCTAGTGGGAAGCAGCCGCATAGCACAGGGAGATCAGCTCGGGGCTTTGCGATGACCTAGAGAGGTGGGATAGGGAGGGTGGGAGGGAGGCTCAAGAGGAAGGGTATATGGGGATATATGTATGCATATGGCTGATTCACCTTGTTGTACAACAGAAACTAACACAGTGTTGTGAAGCAATTATACTCCAATAAGGATCTATTAAAAAAAAAAACAACTATGATATATATTGCTGGCAGCAATGTGGGAGAAGAGTACTCTTGTAAACTGCTGGTTCATAGGGAAGTTTCGTCAGCCTTTTTGGGAAGTGTTCTAGTAACATTTTAAAAGAAACTGCAATACTGTTTGTTCTAATTTCCCATTCCTGGAAATCAGTTTACTTTCCAGCTCAAAACCATTAGAATAAAGGACCTGTGAACAAGAGTATTTACTGCTGCATTGTTCAAATGGCAAAAACCTGGATGTAGCATGATTGTCCATCCCTAAAAGAATTGTTGACTTTATTATGGAACATCCACATCATGGATGTGGAGCTTCAAAAAAAAGGGAGGGAGCAAGTCAAGACGGTAAAGACAAGGGATAAAAGGTTAATAAACACTAATAAAATCATATCAGCATATGTGATATGATCAAATTTATGCACTTATATAAAATTATATACATATGTATGTATAGACAAAATCTGAAAAAATTAAAAATGCAAACCTAATCTGTTCATTTCTCTACCTAAAATCTGTCAATGGCTTTCTAATCCCCTGTGGATCAATGCAGGATCTTTAGCTTGGGCCCCAGAGGCCCCTGCTCATGTCTCCACCCTCCTATAAAACAGCTGCCCTCCTCATTCTGTGTCACAGACACATTTCCTGGTTCTTCACCTCCCAGGACCCCCAGGCCCCCTCCACTCTGCAGCCCTCCTGCTCCTCTTTAGTTCTTCACACATGCTGTTTCTTTTCTTCTGCATGACTCTTACTCATTTTTATGTTTCAGCTTAAACATCAGTTTCTCAGGGGGCTTTCGCTGACTCTCAGATGTGGTTATGTATCCTGATATCTATTCCCATGGTTCTCTGTCCTTACTAAAATTCTATTTTATTATTAGCTTCTTTTCCCAAACTTTGCTCAGATTTTCCCAGCTGTAATTTACTGCTTTGTTACATCTGAATTGGATAAGAGCCTATAGCAAAGACCTGAACATTGTACCCTGGATCTCATAACTGTGGGGATGTGGAATCACCTCTCCAACCCTGTTGCCACCCTGTGGACCTCTCAGCCATAAGGATCTCTTTTAGTTTTACAGGGACAGCAGTTTATGCCACCACATAGCATCTGTGAGTGCTGTGATACCCTCCCCAGCATTGTCTGTGTCATTCTCTGGGTCCCTCTGGCCAGAGGCTGCCTCAGGCTTCCCACTCTGCTCCTGTCCCCTGTGAGGAATCCCTGGGTAGAGGAGCCCTAGTTCCTGTGATTGACAGAGTCCCTCCTGATCTGTGACCATGATCATGCTGTGGGCCTGAGAGGAGGCTGCAGTGAAAGTGACTTTAAATTCCAAAACATTCTAAAGACAGCTTGGAGCTGACACTTGCTATAGCAGCAGAGAACTAACCACGACAGGCGTGAGGGGTTAACACAGGGCACACACCAGTGAGGGCACGACAACCAAGTTTATTAAGCATTATTTTGCTTTCACTGCATGTTTCTAATTAAATGTTTATTTAAAAAAAATCCAATTTATATGAAGAGAAAATAATTTAGTTCAGTTCATTTTCAAACCATAATGTTAAAAAATTATTCTTTTCATAATAACAGCTTTCTTTCTGTAAGCAGTAGCATTTCTGTCTTCACAAAAAAGGGAGAACAGGAAAACAGATTGTATGACTATGTTTTTCCAGAAGACCTAGGTAAGCCAGTTTCCCAACAAGGTCATTGCCCCTGGTAAGCTTGGATAAAATAACAAGATTTTTTACATGAGAAGAAAATGTGGAAATAAATTACATTACATGTTAACTCAAAGAGGTTTTTATATTAGATAACCCGAGCTTCTTATCCCTTTGGAGGTCATCCTGTCCTCTGTGGCAGGGAGGATTCAGTTGGATAAAGACTCCCATTAGCACTGGGGGAGGTTTCACATGTAAATCCCCTCACAAATGCGAGAGCAAATAGAGAGTGTCCTGCTTAGTAAGTCAACATAATTTGGGTGCTAGTTTTTTCTCTTAGAAAAGTGCCCTTGGTGGCTTGTTATCTTTGAAGTGGATGAGGCAGGAAGCTCTCAGCCCACAGTGTTTGCCTGCTTTTCCTTCCCATCAGGATTGTCCAACATCCCCAGCCTTTTCTCCAGTCTCTGCTTCCATTCTTCTCTGAGCCTGAAGAGGGGAAACAATATACGTGGTTAGTGCATTTGTCTAGACATGTGCTGGTCCAGAGAAGTTTTTTGTGTTTTGGGTTTTTTTCCTTCTGAAGAATATTTTTTAAGAGAAATAAATGGCTTTTACAAATTAATGAAGAAAAAAATCAGTAGAGTAATGAGCAGTCTATGAATATGTAGTTTTCTCCAAAATTTATTCCTTCCTACATTGGTATGCGGATTCAGAGTAATATCAATCAAAATACCAGCAGGACTTTTCTGTAGCTATCAACAAGCTGATTCTAAATTTTATATGGAAAGGCAAAAGAAGTCAATTAGCCAAAACAATTTTAAAGTAGAAGAAAGATGGGAGACTCATACTACATGATTTTGAGGCTTAATGTAAAGCTACCATCATCAAGACAGTGTAGCATTGGTGAAGGAAGAAACAGATCAATGGAACAGAATGGTGTGGAAATAAACATACACAAATATAGCCAATTGATTTCTGACAAAGTACAAAGGCAGCTCAATGGAGGAAGGATAGTATTTTTTTTCCAATAAATGATGCTGGAACATTATATATCCATATTAAAAAATGGCCTTTGATCCACACTCCACATCTTATACAAAATTAACTAAAAATGGATCATAGACATGAATGTAAAATGTAAGACCAAGGCTTCAAGAAAAAAGCCACAAAATAATATCTTCATGACCTTGGGATAAGGAAAAAATTCTTATATACATTACAAAAAGCCTGACTCATAAAAGAATAAAAAATTTGGGCTTCATCAAAATTAAAACAATTTGTTCTGTGAAAGATACTGTAAAGAGAATAAAAGACAAGCCACAAACAGGGAGAAAATATTTGCAAGTCACATATCTGATAAGGGAATTATTTCCAGAATATATATAGTTTCAAACTCAATGATAAGAAAGTAATATAATGAGGAAAATATTTGAACAGACATTTTCCTAAAGAAGTAATATGGGTGGCAAATAAACATGTAAAAGATGCTCAACATAATTAGGAAAATGCAAATTAAAACAACAATGAGGTACCACTTACCTCATAGAATAACCAAAACAAACAAACAAATAAAAAACCAACTCTTTCCCCCTACCTCCCCTGGCAAAACCAAAAACCAACCCCCACCCCCCAAACCAAAAAATCCTCACAACAAAACTCAAACCAAGTGTTGGCCAGGATGCTGACTAACTGGAACTCTTTTACATGCTATTAAAATGCAAAACGGTGCAGTTTGTAAAACAGTTTGGCAGTTTCTTATACAGTTAACCATACACTTGCCCTATGACCCAGTAATTTCAATCCTATTTGCTCAAGAGAAATAGAAATTTATCTTCACACAGAAATCTATATGTGAATGTTTACAGCACTTTTATTTATAGTCACCCAAAACTGGAAACAACCTAAATGTCCTTCAGTGGGGAGTGGATCACCAAATTGTGATACATCCCTACCACAGAAAAGTACTCAGCAATGAGAAGGAATGGATGTACACAATTGATACACACAACAAGAAGAAAAAATCCCAAGTACATTGTGCTAAGTGAAAAGAGCCAGACACAAAAGACTACATACTGTATAATTCATTTATGACATTCTGGAAAAGGCAAAACTATAGGGATGAAGTACAGATCAGTGGTTGCTATGGACTGGAAATTGGGAGAGGAGTTGACCACAAAGGAGAAGCTTAAGGGAATTTTTCAGAGTGATGGAACTATTCTATATCTTGACTGTGGTGATTACATGACTCTGAGCATTTGTCAAACTCATAGATCTGTACACAAAAAGAAAAGAAATGCATGGTGCTTATAAATCAATTAAGAAAAAGAAAGTCTATAATCAAACAGGCAGAGGCTATACAAAGGCAGTTTCTGAAGAAGAAATCCAGCTAGTTCCTATGCATATGAAAAGATCTCAACCAAACCTATAATTAATTAAATTCATTTTAAAACAGTGAGATGCCATTTTCACCTGTCAGATTAACAATGATTAAGAGTTTGACAACACACAGTGTGAGTGACTGTGGGAATTGGCATTCCCATGCTTAGAGTGGAAGTTTAAAACAACCTCTTTGCAAGACAAGGAGGCAATAGCTATCAAAATTTAAAACACTCATCTTTTGACATATCTTCATTTCTATGAACTTATCCCATAATGCTTATCCATGTATGAATAATGTATATACAAGTATTCTTATTACAACATTGTTTGTAAAGCCAAAAAATGAAAAACAACCTAAATGTCCTTCAGTGTGATTGTTTAAATTAATTGTCACATCATTATTGTGGAAAACATTAAAGAAGTACTGAAAGTGCCAATATAGAAAAACTTCCAAGATAGCATAAGTTAAAAAAGGAAGGTGCATATTAATACTATGTATAAAATAGATAACTAATGAGAACCTACTGTATAGCACAGGGAACTCTACTCAGTGCTCTGTGGTGACCTAAATGAGAAAGAAATCCAAAAAAAGGGGATATATGTATATGTATAGCTGATTCACTCTGCTGCACATTATAAACTAAAACAATATTGTAAAGAAACTATACTCCAATAAAAATTTTTTTAAAAATTAAAAAAGGAAAGTGCAGAATATTGAAGATTGTGTAGATCCCATTTTGCATAAAAATACAGCACACTTATTTATTTGCTTAGAAAAACTAAAGTTTTGGAGAGATATATATGAGAAACTGTTGATGTCAGTTTTCTCTGGAGAGCAGATCTAGGAGCCTAAGTGTGAAGGACACTAGTATTAAAAAGTATACACTTGGGGAGACTTTCAAGATGGCAGAGTAGTAAGATGTGGAGATCACCTTCCTCCCCACAGATACATCAGAAATACATCTACATGTGGAACAACTCCTACAGAACACCCACTGAATGCTGGCAGAAGACCTCAGACTACCCAAAAGGCAAGAAACTCCCCCACGTACCTGGGTAGGGCAAAAGAAAAAACAGAGACAAAAGAATAGGGATGGGACCTGCACATCTGGGAGGAAGCGGTGAAGGAGGAAAAGTTTCCACACACTAGGAAGCCCCTTCACAGGCGGAGACGGGGTGTGGCGGGGGGCGGGGGAAGCTTCGGAGCCACAGAGCAGAGCGCAGCAACAGGGGTGCAGAGGGCAAAGTGGAGAGATTCCCACACAGAGGATCACTGCTAACCAGGACTCACCAGCCTCAGAGGCTTGTCTGCTCACCCTCCGGGGTGGGCAGGAGCTGGGAGCTGAGGCTCAGGCTTCAGAGGCAGACCCCAGGGAGAGGACTGGGGTTGGCTGTGTGAACACAACCTGAAGGGGGCTAGTGTGCCACAGCTAGCCGGGAGGGAGTCCGGGAAAACCTCTGGACCTGCCTAAGAGGCAAGAGATTGTTTCAGGGTGCGCAAGGAGAGGGGATTCAAAGCACCACCTAAATGAGCTCCAGAGACGGGCATGAGCCACGGCTATCAGCACAAACACCAGAGATGGGCATGAAACACTAAGGCTACTGCTGCAGCCACCAAGGAGCCTGTGTGCAAGTACAGCTCACTATCCACATCTCCCCTCATAGGAGACTGTGCAGCCCACCACTGTCAGGGTCCCGTGATCCAGGGACAAATTCCCTGGGACAACACATGGTGCACCTCAGGCTGTTGCAATGTTACGCTGGCCTCTGCTGCCACAGGCTCACTCCGCATTCCGTACCCTGAACTCCCCGCAACCTGAGTGAGCCAGACACCCCGCATTCCGTACCCCGACCTCCCCCAGCCTGAGTGAGCCAGAATCCACAAATCAGCTGCTCCTTTAAACCCATCCTGTCTGGGCGGGAACAGACGCCCTCAGGAGACTTATGTGCACAGGTGGGGCCAAATCCAAAGCTGAACCCCAGGAGCTGTGCTAACAAAGAAGAGAAAGGGAAATCTCTCCCAGCAGCCTCAGGAGCAACAGATTAAATCTCAACAATCAACTTGATGTACCTGCATCTGTGGAATACCTGAATAGACATCGAATTATCCCAAAATTGAGGCGGTGGACTTTGGGAGCAAGAGTAGACTTGAGGTTTGCTGTATGCGACAGACTGGTTTCTGGTTTTATGTTTATCTTAGTTTAGTAGTTAGAGTTTATTATCATTGCTAGATTTGTTTATTGATTTGGTTGCTCTCTTTCTTTTTTTTAAAATAGATACATATATATATATTTCCTTTTTCTCTTTTTCTGAGTGTGTATGGGTATGCTTCTTGTGTGATTTTATCTGTATAGCTTTGCTTTTAGCATTTGTCCTAGGGTTCTGTCTGTTTTTCCGTGTTTTTTTTTAATATAGTTTTTAATGCTTGTTATCTATGGTGGATTTGTTTTTTGGTTTGGTTGCTCTCTCTTTCTACTTTTATAATCACTTTCTAATTTTTTAAATTTTAATACTTTAAAAATTTTTTATTTTAATAATTTTCTTTCTTTTTCTTTCTTTTTTCTCTCTTTCTTTTTTTCTCCCATTTATTCTGAGCCATGTGGCTAACAGGGTCTTGGTGCTCCGGCTGGGTGTCAGGCCTGTGCCTCTTAGGTGGGAGAGCCAAGTTCAGGACATTGGTCCACCAGAGACCTCCCAGCTCCATGTAATATCAAACAGTGAAAGCTCTTCCAGAGATCTCCTTCTCAACGCTAAGACACAGCACCACTGAATAACCAGCAAGCTACAGTGCTGGACACCCTATGCCAAACAACTAGGAAGACAGGAACACAACCCTACCCATTAGCAGAGAGGCTGCCTAAAATCATAATAAGGTTACAGACATCCCAAAACACACCACCGGACGTGGTCCTGCCCACCAGAAAAACAAGATCCAGCCTTATCCACCAGAACACAGGCACCAGTTCCCTCCAGTAGGGAGCCTACACAATCCACTGAACCAACAGCCACTGGGGGAAGACACCAAAAACAAGGGAACTACAAACCTGCAGCCTGTGAAAAGGAGACCCCAAACACAGTAAGTTAAGCAAAATAAGAAGACAGAGAAACACACAGCAGATGAAGGAGCAAGGCAAAAACCCACCAGACCTAACAAATGAAGAGGAAATAGGCAGTCTACCTGAAAAAGAATTCAGAATAATGACAGTAAAGATGATCCAAAATCTTGGAAATAGAATAGACAAAATGCAAGAAACATTTAACAAGTACCTAGAAGAACTAAAGATGAAACAAACAATGATGAACAAAACAATAAATGAAATGAAAAATACTCTAGATGGGATCAATAGCAGAATAACTGAGGCAGAAGAACAGATAAGTGATCTGCAAGATAAAACAGTGGAAATAACTACTGCAGAGCAGAATAAAGAAAAAAGAATGAAAAGAACTGAGGACAGTCTCAGAGACCTCTGGGACAATATTAAACTCACCAACATTCTATTTATAGGGGTCCCAGAAGAAGAAGAGAGAAAGAAAGGGACTGAGAAAATATTTGAAGAGATTATAGTTGAAAACGTCCATAATATGGGAAAGGAAAGAGTCAATCAAGTCCAGGAAGTGCAGAGATTCCCATACAGGACAAATCCAAGGAGAAACATGCCAGGACGAATATAAATCAAACTATCAAAAATTAAATACAAAGAAAAAATATTAAAAGCAGCAAGGGAAAAACAACAAATAACAGACAAGGGAATCCCCATAAGGTTAACAGCTGATCTCTCAGCAGAAACTCTGCAAGCTAGAAGGAAATTGCAAGACATATTTAAAGTGATGAAAGGGAAAAACCAACAACCAAGATTACCCAGCAAGGATCTCATTCAGATTCGACAGAGAAATTAAAACCTTTACATACAACAAAAGCTAAGAGAATTCAGCACCACCAAACCAGCTTTACAGCAAATGCTAAAGGAACTTCTCTAGGCAGGAAACACAAGAGGAGGAAAAGACCTACAATAACAAACCCAAACAATTAAAAAAATCATAACAGGAACATACATATTGATAATTACCTTAAATGTAAATGGATTAAATGTTCCCACAAAAAGATATAGGCTGGCTGAATGGATACAAAAACAAGACCCATATATATGTTGTCTACAAGAGAAACACTTCAGACCTAGGGACACATACAGACTGAAAGTGAGGTGATGGAAAAAGATATTCCATGCAAATAGAAATCAAAAGAAAGCTGGAGTAGAAATTCTCATATCAGGTAAAATAGACTGTAAAATAAAGACTATTAGAAGAGACAAAGAAGGACACTACATAAAGATCAAGGGATCAATCCAAGAGGAAGACATAACAATTGTAAATATTTATGCACCCAACATAGGAGCACCTCAATACATAAGGCAAATGCTAACAGCCATAAAATGGGAAATCGACAGTAACACAATCATAGTAGGGGACTTTAACACCCCACTTTCACCAATGGACAGATCATCCAAAATGAAAATAAATCAGAAAACCCAAGCTTTAAATGACTCATTAAACAAGATGTACTTAATTGATATTTATAGGACATTCGCACCAAAAACAACAGAATACACTTTCTTCTCAAGTGCTCATGGAACATTCTCCAGGATAGATCATATCTTGGGTCACAAATCAAGCCTTGGTAAATTTAAGAAAATTGAAATCATATCAAATATCTTTTCTGACCACAACACCCTGAGACTACATAACAATTACAGGAAAAAAATCTGTAAAATATACAAACATATGGAGGCTAAACAACACATTACTAAATAACCAAGAGATCACTGAAGAAATCAAAGAGGAAATCAAAAAATACCTAGAAACAAATGACAATGAAAACACAATGACCCAAAACCTATGGGATGCAGCAAAAACAGTTCTAAGAGGGAAATTTATAGCAATATAATCCAATTTCAAAAAAAAAAAAAAAACCATCTCAAATAAACAACCTAACCTTACACCTAAACAATTAGAGAAAGAAGAACAACAACAACAACAAAAAATTAGCAGAAGGAAAGAAATCATAAAGATCATATCAGAAATAAATGAAAAAGAAATGAAGGAAACAATAGCAAAGATCAATATAACTAAAAGCTGGTTCTTTGAAAAGGTAAAATTGATAAACCATTAGCCAGACTCATCAAGAAAAAAAGGGAGAAGACTCAAATCAATAGAATTAGAAATGAAAAAGGAGAAGTTACAACACACACTGCAGAAATCCAAAGGATCATGAGAGATTACTATAAGTAACTCTATGCCAATAAAAAGGACAACCTGGAAGAAATCTACAAATTCTTAGAAAAGCACAACCTTCCGAGACTGAACCAGGAAGAAACAGAAAACATAAACAGACCAATCACAAGCACTGATATTGGGACTGTGATTAAAAATCTTCCAACAAATAAAAGCCCAGAACCAGATGGCTTCACAGATGAATTCTATCATACATTTAGAGAAGAGCTAACATCTATCCTTCTTAAACTCTTCCAAAATATAGCAGAGGGAGGAACACTCCCAAACTCATTCTACGAGGCCACCATCACCCTGATACCAAAACCAGACAAAGATGTCACAAGGAAAGAAAACTACAGGCCAATGTCACTGATGAACGTAGATGCAAAAATCCTCAACAAAATACTAGCAAACAGAATCCAATAGCACATTAAAAGGATTGTACACCCTGATCAAGTCGGGTTTATCCCAGGAATGCAAGGATTCTTCAATATATGCAAATCAATCAATGTGATAAACCATATTAACAAATTGAAGGAGAAAAATCATATCATCATCTCAATTGATGCAGAAAAAGCTTTCAACAAAATTAAACACCCATTTATGACAAAAACACTCCAGAATGTAGGCATAGAGGGAACTTACCTCAACATAATAAAGGCCATATATGACAAACCCACAGCCAACATCATCCTCAATGATGAAAAATTGAAACCATTTCCTCTACGATAAGAAAGAGAAAAGGTTATCCTCTCTCACCACTATTATTCAACATAGTTTGGACGTTTTAGCCACAGCTATCAGAGAAGAAAAAGGAATTCAAATCGGAAAAGAAGAAGTAAAGCTGTCACTGTTTGCAGATGACATGATACTATACATAGAGAATCCGAAAGTTGCAACCAGAAAACTACTAGAGCTAATCAATGAATTTGGTAAAGCAGCAGGATACAAAATTAATGTACAGAAATCTCTTGCATTCCTATACAATAATGATGAAAATAAGAAAGAGAAATTAAGTAAACACTCCCATTTACCACTGCAACAAAAAGAATAAATTAACTAGGAATAAACCTCCCTAAGGAGACAAAAGACCTGTATGCAGAAAACTATAAGACACTGATGAAAGAAATTAAAGATGACACAAACAGATGGTAAGATATACTATGTTCTTAGATTGGCGGAATCAATATTGTCAAAATGACTATACTACGCAAAGCAATTTACAGATTCAATGCAATCCCTATCAAACTACTAATGGTATTTTTCACAGAACTAGAACAAAAAATTTCACAATTTGTATGGCAACACAAAAGACCCCAAATAGCCAAAGCAATCTTGAGAAAGAAAAACGGAGCTGGAGCAATCAGGCTCCCAGACTTCAGACTATACTACCAAGTTACAGTAATCAAGACAGTATGGTACCAGCACAAAAACAGAAATATAGATCAATGGAATAGGATAGAAAGCCCAGAGATAAACCTAAGCACCTATGGTCACCTCATTTTTGATACAGGAGGCAAGAATATACAATGGAGAAAAGACAGCCTCTTCAATAAGTGGGGCTGGGAAAACTAGACAGCTACATGTAAAAGAATGAAATTAGCACAGTCCCTAACAGCACACCCAAAAATAAACTCAAAATGGATTAAAGACCTAAATGTAAGGCCAGACACTATCAAACTCTTAGAGGAAAACAGAGGCAGAACACTCTATGACATAAATCACAGCAAGATCCTTTTTGACCCACCTCCTGGAGAAATGGAAATAAAAACAAAAATAAACAAATGGGACCTAATGAAACTTAAGAGCTTTTGCACAGTAAAGGAAACCATAAACAAGATGAAAAGACAACCCTCAGAATGGGAGAAAATATTTGCAAATGAAGCAACTGACAAATGATTAATCTCCAAAATTTACAAGCAGCTCATGCAGCTCAACAACAAAAATACAAACAACCCAATCCAAAAACAGGCAGAAGACCTAAATAGACATTTCTCCAAAGAAGATATACAGATTGCCAACAAACACATGAAAGGATGCTCAACATCTCTAATCATAGAGAAATTCAAAACAAAACTACAATGAGGTGTCACCTCACACCAGTCAGAATGGCCATCATAAAAAAATCTGCAAGCAATAAATGCTGGAGAGGGTGTGGAGAAAAGGGAACCCTCTTGCACTGTTGGTGGGAATGTAAATTCATACAGCCACTATGGAGAACAGTATGGAGGTTCCTTAAAAAACTAAAAATAAAACTACCATATGACCCAGCAATCCCACTACTGGGCATATACCCTGAGAAAACCATAATTCAAGAAGAGTCATGTACCCAATGTTCATTGCAGCTCTATTTACAATAGCCAGGACATAGAAGCAACCTAAGTGTCCATTGACAAATGAATGAATAAAGAAGATGTGGCACATATATACAATGGAATATTACTCAGCCACAAAAAGAAACAAAACTGAGTTATTTGTAGTGAGGTAGATGGACTTGGAGTCTCTCATACAGAGTGAAGTAAGTCAGAAAGAGAATAATAAATACCATATGCTAACATGTATATATGGAATCTGAAGAAAAATGGTTCTGAAGATTCTAGGGGCAGGACAGGTATAAAGACACAGACCTAGAGAATGGCCTTAGGACACGGGGAAGTGGAAGGGTAAGCTGGGACGAAGAGAGAGTGGCATGGACTTAAATATACTCCCATATGTAAAATAGATAGCTACTGGGAAGCAGCTGCATAGCACAGGGAGATCAGCTTGGTGCTTTGCCATGACCTAGAGAGGTGGGATAGGGAGGATGGGAGGGAGACACAAGAAGGAGGAGATACAGGGATATATGTTTATGTATAGCTGATTCACTTCGTTATAAAGCAGAAACTAACACACCATTGTAAAGCAATTATACTCCAATAAAGATGTTAAAAAAATATATGCTTGGTTAGTTTCTTAAGTTGGATAAATCATTTAATAGGGCTGCCATAACAAAATACCAGGCTTAAACAACAGACAATTATTGTCTCAGTTTTGGAGGGTGATAGTTCAAGATCAAGGTGTTAACAGGTTTGATTTCTCCCAAGGCCTCTCTCCTTTACATGCAGATGTCCTTCTTGCTCCATCCTCATGTGGCCTTTCCTTTGTGTTTGTGCATCCCTGGTGTCTCTTTGTGTATCATAACCTCTTCTTCTTATAAGGACAACAGTTACTCGGATCGGGTCCCACCCTAAAAGCTCTCACTTTAACTGTCACTTGTTTTAAAGGCCCTATCTCCAAATACAGTCACATTCTAAGGAGCTGGTGGTTAGGACTTCCACATATGAATCTGGGGGGACACAGTTCATAACAATGCTAAAGCAATGCATGATTATTATGGATAAATTAGAATCCACAATAATGAATAAAGAAAAATTGGATTCAACCTTGTTTACTCTTGTAAATAACCCTAAAATGAGTATGATAATAATTAATACTCTTTCCATATACCAGTCTACTTTCTTTGAAAAGATCCCCAGAGGTGAATAACTAGAGGGTATAAATAGTTTGAAAGCTGTAGGCACCTACTATCAAACTGACTCCAAGAAACTTCTTATGTAAAACTCTGCTCAATTATGGGCCCAAGAAAGAATGGAAAGAATTTGGAATGTTGGCCTGTTGTTTGGTGGTGATGTTGCTTAAGCACATTAGCAACCAAGGATTAAAAGTTGAAATACTGAGAGAATAGGGACATGGGGGGATATCATCCTCATTCTACCTCAACTTTAAATAGAATGAATGACATAGAAATATAGTTTGCCGGTTTGAAAGGGAAGATAAAACATGTAACTGCTGCTCTCCCATTAGTGGACATAGGTCCATGCACATTTTTCTTAAGAAGTGATGATTTATTGAGATTATATGACCTTGTATTAAGATCCACCTATTAGTAATTTTAATAATTATATTCCTTCATTATGGTTATTAAGTAATCATCTTGTTATTTTATTTGCAATCAACCTCTCCAACCTGGGAAATATCCAAGCTCACAAGCTCCCGTTGTTAAGCATCTCTGAAAGGCTCCGTAAATAAATCTGCCTCCAAATGTACATGACTTTTGTCACCTGGGGTCTTTTAAAGCTCAGTAATAAAGGTTGCTGCCTATATGTTTCATTGAACTGTAGGGGCATAATATAATGTGAATTCATCATTAATTAAAGGGGCTTTAACTTTTCCTTGGTGTGGTGGGTATGAAAATGTGTTACTCAGAGATCCTGCTGGCCAATTGCCTGTTTTTGTAAATAAAGTTTTATCAGAACACAGCCCTGCCCATTTGTGACTGTTGTCTGTGACTGCTTTCATACAATGGCAGGATTGAGTAGTTGCAACATAGAGCACAAAGCCCAAAATATTTACTACTTTGTCCTTTATAGGAAATATTTGCCGACCCCTCATCTAGATTTAAGAAAGTGATGGAGAAAATCTTAATAATGCAGATTAAACTTAGAAGTGTGCCCTGTCTTCTATAACTATTATGTTGTGAATGGCAGAAAAAGAATGTGGAAAAGCTCTTCTGGCACTAGAAAACTAACATCCTTAACAATCTGACTTTGCTGAATTGTATAGTAATTAAATATTTATTCGTTGTCTGATTTTGTCCTATTGTGGCTGAATTGCAACCATATGTTGGCTATAGAGACAAAAGGTTGGCAAAAACCCATAGAAGGATGCTGTGAGAATCAGCTGGATATATGAAATGTGTAATAAAGAGCATTGCATGTTTTATTCTTATTTGTAAAGTATATGTCACACATCTTTATAAAAGTAAAATTCATAATAAAATTATGTACACATATATGTGTATACACTTTTTTCACAGAGAGACAGTCATTAAATGTTACCAGCACACCATAACTTGCTTCCCATTTTTCTCTCACAGGTGCTTCCCCCAATAAATCTCACACCCATCTAATTTCATCTTGCCCTCTGCTTCTTGGAGGAACCAAATTAACACATTTGGAATGACGAATTTATTCTAGGAACAGAATTTAGGAATCTGGGGTTTATGACACATTTATTCACTTTTTGTATTAGCTATATCACCATTTATTGCCAGATGGATGATAGATGCCACTATCTACCTAGTTCCCATTAAATCCTATTTTATGAGTATTTAGACTGTTTCCTGCCCCTTTCTGGTCAATATCTTTCATCACTGTGTTGCTTCTCTTTATCTTTGTGCTCTCAGTAAGCTGGTGAATATAAGTGTATATATGGATCTTTTCTTTTATAGTAAGGAAGGTCAATATGAGAAAGATAATGCTTAAAAATTGGTATACAGAGTCAGATACAGCAGAGGAGCAATAAAACTGACATTAAACTTGAAGAGAACATTTTTTTCCTTAAGTCTAGAAATACTGACCTCACTTTTCAAATGGAGACCAAATGATATTTACTATTTATTGTTCTAGATTCATCTGATTTGTGGAGTTGTAATTAATATCTAGGAACACAGATTCTGCTTGATAAGTATGAGATTTGACTAGAAAGGAGGACTTTTTTTAAGAACCATAAGCCAGAATCACAAACCAGAATCACAATGTCCTTACTAAGAACCACAGAAGATCAACTGGGCACATAATTAGTTTTTTTTTTTTTTTCTATCATGTGCTTGCTAGGCCCTAAAGATATGTGCCAGTTTGGGTCCTCCAAGAAGCAGATTCAAAGGAATCAACCATGAAAAATAAAGCAGGGGTTGGGGGAAGAAACAGAAATGGTAAGGGATAGCCTTCAGATTAGCATGCTGGTCTAACACCTGTGAAAGGAGAGTGAGAAGTAAGGAATGATTGGGTAGGAAAAGGCCTGAACCACAGCATAGTTCTGGGAAAGCTTAGCTGAGCTGATGAGGAGTCCCTGGGTAAAAGTTTCCCAGTAGAGGAGTTCTGTCACACAGGAATTTACCAGGACTAGCTACCCCTGCCATGCTCAGTCATTGGCTAGAGCAGTCAGGGGTAAATGTGGCCTCAGCTCAAATAAAATGGCAGATCCAGAAAGGCAGCACCTAGGGCTCTTAGTCAACTTTCTCCCCATTGCAAGTTTAGAGCACCTCTGTGGCTACCTCAATATGTAAAGAAGAGCAGTAAAATAATAATCCTTGTCATCAAGGAATTTATAATTTACTGAGTCCTTGATCTCCCAATTTAGGTTTCACACTATAATCATAATCTCTGTGCTTTTGTTTTAATATGAAAGGTCAGATGATGCTTTTGCTGCCCCTGTTCCTGTGTAATAATGAACATGCCTTTACAGTGGTTTTTCCATAGTGGGGAGAGATGGGCCTGATCCTGGTTCCCTTTGACCTTCAGCTCACCAGCTGGGTCTGGTCACGGAGCAGCTCAGCATACTGCTCTGAACAACTCAGTTTACCAGCCATATACCTCACCCTCTCAGTTTGAATGGAAAAACTAACTAAAATTTTTCTCACTGGTTATTTTTCGTAGACTAAATCTTATAAAAAGTTTGAAATGATGATTTCATCTGGCTTGGAGATTATGAGTTGGATATTTTGTTACCTGCTTCTGAAAGCATCCTGATTGACATAACTGATAAGTAGGAATCAAAGCAGAGGGAGGTGAGTGGTCTTGGGGTGAGGCCTGATAAACCCCTCTCCTCACTTAGACACTCTGAGCTCTGCTAAGTTCTGAAGAGGTATTTTGAAGATCATACTTCTTGCATTAAAACATTATTATCTTCATATAAGCATTGTACATTTACTCAGTTATAGTTACAGGCTGGTTATTTAGGCTTAGGTGTTCATATAATTTATCATCTAAATTGAGATACTTTGGAAATAAAAGGGAGCACAATTCATAATTATAACAAATTGATATACATACACCTGGACTGTCCCAACACACCAGGAGATTTGTTCATTGTACCTACAGTACACTTGACTTCTCTCAAATTGCCTCAATCAGTTATTTGCAAACAGACTTCAACTTCTCCAGGGAACTGACGCCTGCTGTGTTGCTTCTTTCTAGCCAGACTCAGAGAGAGTAAGAGGGTTTCTAGTTCTGAGGCCACCCACTTTGGCTTGTGATCTCACCTCCAGGGCTTCTTCCACACACATGTGTTCCTAGGTTAAATGGATTCTCTGCAGCTCTGGTTGCATTCCTCTCAGTCAGTGAACCTGTAGGCATGTGCTAATGAGCATGTCCATGGTGAAACACCTGTTTCCACTCTACTCAGCTTTGGCACAAGGCCTTGCCGGTTAGCCCAGCTGAGGAACATAAGGCATTATTGGCTCTGTTCTACTATCAGCAAAGGCGTTGGTGGAAAACTTTGAGGTTTTTTTTTTGAGGTTTTTGTCTTCTACTGTTTATTTAGAACATTTCTTGATTGCACAGTGGCTTGAAATTGCCACTTTTATAAATGGAGGGTAAAATAACAAAAGGTGTCAGTGTTATGTGTGTGTCTCAGGTTAAGCACTTACATATAAGCATTTTGGAAAGCCATAGCCTTAGGTGAAATAGGGACCCAAGGTTTTATGCCATTCATTGGTCTGGTCAAGTGTATCCTGGAAGATAATTATTCTAGGACAATATTTCAAACTGTTTGCTTACATAAGCAATATTTAAGCAAATATTCTGACATTCTGGTTTTGGTTTAAAAATATTTATATTCTTTCTGTGCAACTTGGTTCATCTGGGATATATGTGGCTGTATTTTTTGTTTTTTGTTTTTGAACAAAAATAATAACAAAACCACTATGTTGTCATTCATTGTTTACCAAATTAAGAAGGTTTTTTGAGTTTTATATTCATAGTTGATAGGGGGCAACAGCTCTGGTAAGTGAGACTCAAGAACAGAGGAGGAGACCATAGAAGCTGCCACTCCTCCCCCAGCCTCTGCGTATTTTCCTCTTCTCTGAGCAAGGCAGCAGCTCTGTCTCCATCCTCAAACGTTTATTTGGGAGAGACAATGCTAAAACGTTTCATGATGAGCACATTTTGAAGATTTATTCTCTTGGCTATAGAAGGAAGAGAAAACTGCTCCAAACTCTGAAGGGAGTCTTTTTAGGGGGCACATTAGAACCTGGATAATTAATTCATTTGTTCTATGGGCCACTTGCAAATGGTTGCTTTTTTAAATAACTTTTTTCCTAATTATAATATGGTACAGTGTCATTTTAGAAACTTTGGAAAAAACAGAAGAACACATGCACACAAAATTTGCCATTCCACCAGTCAAAAATAACCCTCTTAATATTTGAGTATTTTCTTCTAATCTTTCCCTATACATATGGATAAACTGCATCTATACATTAAAAAAGCAGATCATATTGCAAATTTTGCTCTTAATCCCACACCCCAGGGCTTCTGGAAAGGAAGATGCAGTACAGGGCTCATGTGGGGATCTGGCTCCCAGTGGGCTTGTGCGCCAGGACTAGGGGAGGAAGATGGCAGGGACCATACAACTGACTCTTCTTGCTCCCCTGGACTCTTCAGGACTGGGTGCTCTAACATGTAACTCTTTTAGCATTTAGAAAAACCTGGTTTTTCTTGCTGGACAACCAGGAATGTAACTGGAATAATGGTAGAGCTCTTCTCTGGATATAGAGAGAGGCTATTTCCCCTCAGGAGCTGAAGAAAAGTTTTTAGAAGTTAATGTTGGTGCAACACATGTGAATTACACATGTTTGCAGCTCAGCATACTCAGAAACATGGAAGCACATGCCTTGCTGTCCAGCAGAACACACAGATGCGATTCCACTTATAAGTGGGCATCTCAGCAAATAGACAGCGTGGCTGGGCTGTTCCCACTTTAGGGACAGAGAACCCAGACAGTCCCTGAAAAGCTGAGCTGATCTGTCTGCTCCAGGGCACTACATGTGTGAGGGCAGGTGCTGGCCCTTTTAGTCAGAGCAATGTTGACACTTGTGACACATGTCTTCTCACGTAAATAAATGTTCCCCTCTCAGCAGACTTCTTTGACTAGAACAAGTTCAACTGCCAGTAAGAGGAAGATCACATTATTCTTCCTCCAAGAAACTTAATATGTATCATCTCAGATGTGGGATCTTTCACACTTACACACATCTGTTGACCTAACTCTGAAATTTAGTGTGTCCTCGTGTGCTGAGGATGGCAACAGAGGCAGGGTGAGGAAGAGATTTTTTCAGTTCATTAAGATATAAATAACAGAAACTCATTTTTGTTTACACCAAAAAAAAAGCTTGCTCATATCTATAAGTCATTGGTTCTCAATAAGGGGCAACTTTGCCCTCCAGAGGACATTTGGCAATGTCAGGAGATATTTTTGGTTGTCACAATGTGGCAGGGGAGTACTAGCAGCATCTAATGTTTTGAGGGATGCTGCTAAACATCTTACAAAGCATAGGACAGCTGCCTTAGTAACAAAGAATTATAAGACCCTAAATGTCAGTTGTGCTGAGGCTGAGAAACTCTGATATAGATGGTAGCAAGACTAAATGAGTAGATGAATTAATCATGTCTTTAATTTTCTATATTTTATGACATTTTGACATCTTAAAAAGCTTTCTGGCTGCCCTTGACAGGGCTAGCTTTCTTCTGCATGTCAACCAATCCTGAGTCTGTGGCCCTAAGCACCTCCTTATCTAACTCTCATAGATAAAGCCATATTTCCCCTGCCCTATATCATCCCAAGACCAGGCCAGGCACCAGACAACTAGAGACCCCCTAAATCCCACAACCCTCAGGAATTATTCAAACTAGCCAATCCTAAACTGTTTACTCTGCCTTTCCTTGGAAACCCTGATAAAGGCTCTGGCTTAGACTTTCCCTCTGCTTTCATCTTCTGCCACGTGGCCAAAACCTGGTGCTTATCCTGTGGCCCTGAGTGGCATGCAGTGATACTCTCTCTGAAAGCTGTGTGTATAATAAATGTCTTCCTTCTAAGCCTCATTCTCCTTTTGTCTGTGGCTATACCGACTTGACCATACCACCTCCAATATTTGCATTATTAGAACAGTAGGTAATGAAAACAATTCAGCTTCCCCATCTTCACATCTGGTATATTTCTGGGGAAATCTACCTTAAAAAATAGTGAAGAAACAATCCACATACTTTCTCAGGGCACTCCTTCCCTGACGATCTTCCTCCAGTTCCCGGTAACCAGTCTGTTTGCTAATTTCTTTCTCCCAGAAGCTTTTGAGCTCATGACAAGTTTCACAGCAGAAAACTTCTCGACGTATGTATTGATTGTTCATCCTCTGAAAATAAAAGAAAAAACAAACCCAAGTACTTCAAATAAAGCCACTCTAATTTTGGAGTGATGAAAGATGAGTTTGAATCCATACACTGCCAATTACACTTTTTGCGCCTGTAGACAAATCACACGGTCACTATGATTTTGTTTGTCAACTGCAAATAGGGATAATAATGGTTAATATCAGAATATACTGTGAAAAATTTTGAAATGAGCAAAAATACAAAGGATGTCTGATAACCCTTCCAGATTATCTGATTCTACAAGGGCCTGCCCCTTTCATGCCTTTGAGCTATTTTACAACTCTGTAAATTATAGAAAAAGTATAGTAATGCAAATGATTTTTGAACATAGGGATTCAAATATATTTTGTCCAGTGGAATGTGACTGATATCACTGTGAATATCAACCAATTTTCATCTACTTATAAATTCATTTTAATACTCTTGATTGTCTATATATGTGTTTTTTTAATTCTCCTTGAATCAGTTGTAGTATCTTACTAGTTTTCTTATTAATTATAGTAAGTTAAGTAAAATATCTGATACAAGTTCATTTTATATTTGTATGAGAGTCATGGTTTTAACTTAAAAAATTATCCTTTAACAATTACTTCACAGCTTTGTGTGTGTGTGTGTGTGTAGAACGAGATGGTGTATGCAAAGCTCTAAACACAATGCAAGGCACCCAGAAAATGTTATGTACTTTCCATCCTTCCTCACATAATAATATTGAGTATATAATGTGCAATAGGCTTTTCTTACACACTGTCCCATTTGATCCTTACTACAACTCTGTGAGATGGGTGATTCTGAATTCATGGTTCAGATGAGGAAACTGAGAGAGAATTTGCTTATAGACTCATAACTGAGCATGAAAGAGCAGAAATTTGGATCTAGGTCTGTCCATCTTCAAAGTGGATGCCCTCTATTCTATCAATCCTCATCACAAAAAATGGTGACTGTATTTGGAAGTATACATGTTTACTACTAAAAAACATTTACTTTTTACTAACACATTGCCCGTTTTCCAGACCTTAGTGGCTCTGGTGGGCAGGTAGATGAAAAGGACTGCAAAACAAATCCTTTTCTGCCTGCTGGTGAGTGCCTGCTCAGAGAAGAGCTTTGTCCCTGGCTGGAGATTGGAAAGGACCTGGACCTTCACTCCCTTGCTACAGAATCCCAGTGATCCCATTCAAGGTGGATTGTCTGGGGGGGCAGCCCAGAGGATTGGGGGTGAGAGAGAAGTTTAGAAAAGCTTTCAGGGAATAAATAACCCATTTATTATTTCATATTTATAATATAGAATAGTAATTCTATATTATAGAATTATAATATTTTATGCTATAGAATATGCAATTTATAATATAGAATTATTTATAATACAGAATAACATAGAATATTTTATTTATATTGTATGTATAATAACAGACTGACACCTGTGCCAGAGGTGGCAAGACCCTCCCACTTGCAGAGATATATAAATGTCCTAAAGTAGGAAGAAACTTTGTTTTCTGGAACTGAAGGCCACTTTGAGTATTCTGTAAAGATTTTTTAAAAATCCACTCCTATTTTTCCTCCTAGACCCATCTTCTATTCATCTGGTCATTTCTGTAGCCACAACTGACTTGGGCAAAACCGTGCCAGAAGCGTGTGGGAGGGCACTGTACCCTGGAGCTCTCCAGGTTCTCTCTGAGCCTGAGCTCTGAAGAGTGGCGCAGGGCCCGTCCTGCAGCCTGATAGGAGCACATGTTCTCTCCTGTAAGCACATATTTCCCATTTATTTTCTGTCCTTGGCTAATGGATTCAGCACACAGATTTCTAATAAATTCCTAGTCACTTGACATTGAAAGAATTGTTAACATTGAATCTATAGTCATTTTCACAATATTGATTCTTCCAATCAAAGAACATGGTATATTTCTCCATCCATGTATTTCATCTTTGATTTCTTTCATCAGTGTTTTATAGTTTTCTGAGTACAAGTCTTTTGCCTCCTTAGGTAGGTTTATTCCTAGGTATTTTATTATTTCTGTTGCAATGGTAAATGGGATTGTTTCCTTAATTTCTCTTTATGATTTTTTTGTTGTTAGTGTATAGGAATGCAAGAGATTTCTGTGCATTAATTTTGTATCCTGCAACCTCACCAAATTCATTGATTAGATCTTGTAGTTTTCTGGTAGCTTCTTTAGGATTTTCTACATATAGTATCATGTCATCTGCAAACAGTGACAGTTTTATTTCTTCTTTTCCAATTTGGATTCCTTTTATTTCTTTTTCTTCTTTGATTTCCATGGCTAGGACTTCCAAAACTATGTTGAATAAGAGTGGCAAGAGTGGATTCAGTGCAATCCCTATAAAATTACCAATGGCATTCTTCACAGAATTGGAACAAAAAATTTTACAATTTGTATGGAAACACAAAGACTCCAAATAGCCAAAGCAATCCTGAGAAAGAAAAAGGGTGCTGGAGGAATCAGCCTCCCTCAAGTCAAACTATACTACAAAGCCACAGTAATCAAGACAGTATCGTACTGGCACAAAAACAGAAATATAGATCGATGATGCAGGATAGAAAGTCCAGAGATAACCCATGCACATATGGTCACCTAATCTATGACAAAGGAGGCAAGAATATACAATGGAGAAAAGACAGCCTCTTCATAAGTGGTGCTGGGAAAACTGGACAACTACATGTAAAGAATGAAATTAGAACACTACCTAACACCATACATGAAAGTAAACTCAAAATGGATTAAAGACCTAAATATAAAACTGGACACTATAAAACTCTTAGAGGAAAACATAGGAAAAACACTCTTTGACATAAACCACAGCAAGATCTTTTTTAACCCACCTCCTAGAGTAATGAACATAAAAACAAAAATAAACAAATGGGACCTAATGAAACTTAAAAGCTTTTGTACAGCAAAGGAAACCATAAACAAGATGAAAAGGCAACCTTCAGAATGGGAGAAAATATTTGCAAAAGAAGCAACAGACAAAGGGTCAATTTCCAAAATATACAAACAGCTCATGGAGCTCAATATCAAAAAAACAAACAATGCAAATAAAAAATGGCTGGAAAACCTAAATAGACCTTTCACCAAAGAAAACATACAGATGGCCAAGAGGCACATGAAAAGATATTCAACGTCACTAATCATTAGAAAAATGCAAATCAAAACTACAATGAGGTATCACCTCACACCAGTCAGAATGGCCATGATCAAAAAATCTACAAAAAATTAATGCTGGAGAGGGTGTGGAGAAAAGGGAACCCTTTTGCACTGTTGGTGGGAATTTAAATTGATACAGCCACTGTGGAGAACAGTTTGGAGGTTCCTTAAAAAATTAAAAATAGAACTACCACATGACCCAGCAATCCCACTACTGGGCATATACCCTGAGAAAACCATAATTCAAAAAGAGACATGTACCCCAGTGTTCATTGCAGCACTATTGACAATAGCCAGGACATGGAAACAACCTAAATGTCCAACAAAAGATGAATGGATAAAGAAGATGTGATACATATATACAATGGAATATAACTCAGCCATATAAAGGAAATAATTGGATCATTTGTAGAGACGTGGATGGACCTCAAGTCTGTCACACAGAGTGAAGTAAGCCAGAAAGAGAAAAACAAATATCGTATATTAAGGCGTATATGTAGAATCTAGAAAAATGGTACAGATGAACCTATTTGCAGGGCAGGAATAGAGATGCAGACATAGAGAACGGACATGTGGACACAGGGTGGGAAGGGGAGGGTGGGACAAATTGGGAGATTAGGATTGACATATATACACTACCATGTGTGAAATAGATAGCTAGCGGGAACATGCTATAAAGCACAGGAAGCTCAGCTCAGTGCTCTCTGATGACCTAGATGGGTGGGATGGGGGGTGGAGTGGGAGGGAGATCCAAGAGGGAGGGGATATAGGTATACATATAGCTGATTCACTTCATTGTACAGCAGAAACTAACACAATATTGTAATGCAATTATACTCCAATTAAAAAAAGAGTTGTTAACAAAAGCATATGTCAGACTTTAAAAAGTATGTATCATATTTAAAATTTTATTTAATAGAACTAGAGTCTAGGATGTGTGCAATTAGGTTTCCTGTGAATTTCAAGCTGCAGGAGTGTCTAAGCCTCTCACTTTCCTGATGTGACCTCTGCCTCTATAAATGCTAGATAAGAAAGTAGCACTTGCTTTGAACTGGGAGGAAGGTGTTAATGCAGACTTGCAATTTAAGTAGACAAAAGGTAATGCAAGATTCATTCACACATTCTTTTATTACAAAATGTCCCTAAAAATGTAAAGTTTATGTTAGGTATCTGGTATTCAAAAAAGGATAATTTGGCCTAATAGGAACTCATTAATTTTTTTTTCTTGAAATTTTGAATTAATATTTTTTTCTAAAGAGATTTTCATTTTTTAAAAAAGAGGTCTATTCAGCAACACAGACTGCTCACATCATCATTTCATCATGTCATTTCACACACATTCCATTTGGATAAAAGATGTAGTTTGGATATGGAAGGAGGATTTATTCTAAAAAACATTGTAGTTGTGTAATTATGAGCTAGGTTAAGAGAAACAGCTGAAAGCAGGGTGGTATCTATACATCCAAGGAATAAATTAAATCAGCGTAAGCCTTTGGGAAATCAGGCAGCGGTCTCTGAAGAATCTGATGCATGCTGGCTCTCCTTCCTGTTCCCTTTGGGTCAGGAAGCACTTCTGAGGCTATGACCTTTGGGAGGGCTTGAGGAAGGGTTGAACTCAGAGGTTGAACGTCCTCAGGGGCCAGGCCAGGCTCCCTTTACTCATAAGGAAGTGAAGCTACTAGACCTGAGCAACAGGGAGCAGTGGGCACTGTGGTCATCTGCAGAGCGCATGCTTTGCTTCAAGACATCCCATTCAAGGAGGCGAACACTGTGCTTGCTGAAGAAAAGAGGGTTTTCCGTTACATGAAGTCTGATGGCTCCCTAGTTGCTCCTCTTAAGGGATGTATTCTCTATCTGTAGCTTTAGCTTTACGTCTTTCTTCCTTAGCTTTTCTCAAAACGTCCTCCCCAGGCTCTCCCTGAAGGGCATTCTGAACTATTTCACTTTCTCTCTGCTTCCCTTCTTCCTACACATTCCTGCCTCCAAACCTGAATGTGCAAATAGCATCCTCACTGTCCACACTGGTTCTTGCTGTCATCCCAGCAGCAACTGGGATTGAAACTTTTTACCAAGCCTCACCTCACTCACTAGAGGACATGTGGACACAGCTACCTACCAAACACAACTTCGGTTTTGGTCTCACTCACCAGACCTGGAGGCTGTGCTCTGACAGCCAGGATGGCCAGGGAGTTAAGAAGGAGGATGGAGGACTGTTGTCACTACTGTGACTTTAGGCAATAACCCCTTCAGGTGCTCTGAGCCCCAGTTTCATTATCCATGAACTAGAGTTAAAATGTGGCAATACAGAGGAAAGCACCTAATACACTGCCATTCATTCTCCAAATGTTCATCTACCAATACAATACATGCTTGCCCTCAGGGAGCTCACAGTTTATTGTCCCATCCCTGGTAAGAGATCAAAAATGTTAACTGAACTTGACCCATCACCTAAATAAGCTCTCATCATCTCTATTTTATAAATGATATTAAATGCTTTGCTCCTTCGTGACTCAGACCATATTTAAGGTTTATTTATCTCTATTGCTGAGCTGTCAGAACTAGAAACCCTTACACCTCAGGGATAAGAGGCTTCCCTTCTTGTCCAAGGCCCAGGGTTGGACTGTGAACAGAGAACACTTTAACAAAAGCTCTTGGTGATGTTTCGCCCTTATATCACTTAGGATGCTATATTTGGGGACCTTTGGTGTCAGAGCTTATAATTATATTCACTAAGTGATGCCCAATATGTTTAAGAAGTGATTGTCTTACTAAAGTTGACAGTTGCCACTCTGCTAAAGTTTGGACTCAATCCTCCCATGCTACTTCATAACCTAAGTGCTTGTTTTGCTGGAAACTGCTGGGAAATTGAACTTCAGCATTTGGGATCATGACAACTTGTAAGAACTTCTATAAGAGGAAATGCATTTTGTTTTGCATGAGCTATGCCACATCAACTTCTTTTTTTACTTGTTTTACATCTGTTGCATTATATGTTGTGCTGTGAGCAGCATGGTAGGAGCTGGTATCCTCTCCTTTGTACCCTCAAGAAACAGAATTGACAGTAACTTTAGAAACGCATTTTTTCAGGAAAATATCAAAATGAGACAGGGAACAGAAAATAAAAGGTGTCCAGTTTTCCTAAAGGGTACTGATGAGAAACCTAAGCACTGAGAGTTACTTTCTCTGCATCTTCACCTGGTCCTTCAACTATGTATGTGGTGCTGCCCCTGTAGGGGCTCCAATGAGAATGAAAAGGTATTACTTTCCCAAGTTGTTCTCTGAGTAGAGTCAGGAAGAAGGGAAAACCACTGTGATCTCCTGTGGGACAGATCAGTGGGGCTTTTATAGTCACAGAGATAAGAAATAAGTCACAGAAATAAGCAAGTTCAGGTAGGAAGTGAGTTCATGCCCCCATGAAGGGACCAGAGAAAACCTGCTGCCGTGCCTTCCGCTACTGGCTGGTGGGCTGCTAGTCTGTGATCTCTGGCTTATTTTTATGCTCTTTATTGAGTACTTACTGAACACCTTCATTTTTCAAAATGCTTTATATCTTGCATTCATTTCTTACAACGCTATTCTTATCCATATTTGACTGAAGACATGCAAAGAGGCAAGCCATTGCCCAAAGTCACCTAATCTATGGTGATGGAGCTGGGATTCAAACCCTACCCAACTCCAAAGCCTGTGCTCATCACAGTCACACTTTCCAGTCAGCCCAGCAGAAAGATGGCAACTCATGGGAAGAGCTGGGTAATGCGAGAAGCATACGCCCTGGTTAAATTTGTTCTGAGTGATATGCAAATCATTAGTTCTTTCTCAAGGCAGAGCTAGATTAATTTTTTTCCAAGATTATTTTATGATTATTGAATTAAGACAAACTTCCCTTCTTCTCTCCAGTACCTTTTTGAAAGGTGCCCACCATTATCAGTTTTATGTGCATCATGATAGGAACCAAAATACACATACACAAACTAGAGGCACCCTTCCCCCATCCCACACAAATGTTGATCCCATCACCTGGAAATTCTGCCTCTACAAGTGTCAGGGGACACAGCTACCACTTCATCTCCTCTCAGGTTGTCTTTTTCACCCATAGTGAAAATAACTTTAGGAGTGATGTTCCTAGTACCAGTTGCTAAGATGACTGCAACTGACAGTGGCTCTGAGATATTTTGATGGGTTTCTCCTCCCATCCCACCTTTGAGCCCCCCTGGATGAGAGTAAAGTGAGTTTTCTTACCGTCTCCTCCTTTGCAGTTGGAAGTTGGAGGAGGATTATGTGAAAGCACTTCTCCTCAGTTTAGCACTTTTTCAGAAAATTTTCTCTTAAACCTCCCCTCTCCTCTTAAAGGCTATTTAAATTTATCTTGAGTCCCTCTCCATAGTTTTCCCTGCAATTAATATACTTCAAAGCCACCTCAGATTTTTGCCCACTGTATGATATTTGGGTCTTAAGAAAAGGTGCAGGTGAAATAAAAGACTGCCTGTGGCAGTACGAGTGAGTTCTGAGATAGCTGAGCATTTTAAGTAAAAGAAGATTAATAAGAAAAAAATGCTTATATTGAACGTGCCCATAATAACTCAGCCCTGTTGTTTCCTCTGGGATTTATCTGAATTAATTGAAATGACACAAAGTCATGAAGGAGGGATGCCAATAATGACTTGGCAAATAGCTAACAATTAAGTAAGGAAGTGGCCTTGAGTCCATGTGACCTTGGGAAACTTAAATAACCTTTCTAAAGCTTAAGTTTCTCTACAAAAAAAAAAGATTGTTGGGCTTCCCCAGTGGCGCAGTGGTTGAGAATCTGCCTGCCAATGCAGGGGACACGGGTTCGATCCCTTGTCCGGGAAGATCCCACATGCTGCGGAGCAACTAAGCTCGTGTGCCACAACTACAGAGCCTGTGCTCTACAGCCCGTGAGCCACAACTACTGAGCCCGGATGCTGCAACTACTGAAGTCTGCGTGCCTAGAGCCCGTGCTCCACAATGAGAGAAGCCACTGCAATGAGAAGCCCACGCACCACAACAAAGAGTAGCCCCCGCTCGCCGCAACTAGAGAAAGCCCGCGTGCAGCAACGAAGACCCAACACAGCCAAAAATAAATAAATAAATAATAAATAAATTAAAAAAAAAAGATTGTTGTGAGAAGTAAATGAGATTAGCATCTAAAACACTTAACATAATACATGGCCTATGAGAAAACACTCAGCATCGTCCTCATCATTCTATATTCAAATTATCGACTTGCATCGAGTACAGTACTAACTGTTATCTCATTTAATCCTCAGAATATTGTGGTAGGTTTTATTATTTCTGTATTTGTGAATGAAAAAGTGAGTCTGAGGGGCTTAGAGACTTACCCACGGTCACTGAGCTAATAACGGGGAAATCCACGAATCTAGCCCAGACCTGGGGATTTCATGGTCCCTGGTCTGTTCACTCATCAGGTGTTGACATCACACAGAAGTAACAGTGGGTGATGAATCATGCTTTGCAGTTGCTAACAAGATCTTGAAAATTATCTTATTTAATGATATAAATAGCTCTGGGAATTAGGTCTTATTATTTCCTATTACCAGACAAAAAGTCAGGCTTAGAAGGTTTAAATTTTTGTTCACATCACAGAACAAGTTAATGCTGGTGCTGAGCTCTGAACCTATACTGTCTGATTCCAAAGGTCCTGTCATCACTTCCCACAGTTTGAACCAACTTCCCCACTCATTTAGGGGAAAGTTCACCTACCCTAGAAAAACTAAAGACTGCTTAGTTTCCATCAGAGAATATAATTATTCTCTGCAAGGGCATTTGTTGGACTCACCCAGGTCCAACCTACAGTTTCAATCCTGAGAGTTTTTGTATCTCTGTGGGGTTAGACTGGGAGCCTTGGTAACTAGATCAGAACTATTCTTGTAACATTTCACAATCTTGACATTTTTTTCCAAATAAAAAGTTAAAAAAATAAAAATTACTTTTTTCTTCTTTCAAGAGACAAATTGTTATTTACCTTTTTCTCTCACATTTACTGCCCCCTCCCACCCCCCACCAACTTCTTATGCAGAGCACTGAATAAATCCTGGACACACATTACCGTTTAAAATCCTTGGTACTGAGGAGCATTTTGTAATGCCAAAAAGTAAGAAAGGGCTTAAAAAAGTGAGGGGCATTGAAGAAAGATGAGAAGCTAACTTGAAAGAGCACCCAATATCTAAAACTGGGAACAATTTGAGCAACAAATGACATGATATTATTTATGACCAAAGAATGGATCCAATACAAATTAGTGAAATAAATAAGATGGGGGAGAAGGAACACATTCCTTTCAGAAGAATTCCAATGAATAAATGTAGAAGGAATGAGGGGAATAGAAATATCATCATGAGAATACCACAATAGTTGCTACAGGTAGGATCCTTTGATGAATGATAAAATTAGTGGATGAAACTTTAAGGAGAAATAGTGTATTTGCATAGCCTCAAAAAAATCTCTCCAAAAATTCAGTAACCACTGTGGTAATTTTAACATATGACCACAAATTCTTGATTGCCGGCCCCCCATCCTGAGAATGGAGTTGAATTCCCCTCCCCTTGAGTCGGGGATGACTTGGTGACTGAAGGGAAAATAGTAACTTTACAGTAGAGAAACAGCACCCTTAACCACATGACCAAGGTTCACATCCTTAGTAATAAGCAATATTGATATCACATGTCCTCTGATATAAGACAGAGGGACACATCACCTCTGTGGTATACTTTCCTTAACACCAGAAAGTTAAGTCTGTCTATTCATGAGAAAACTGCAGACAAAATCAAATTCTGGAACACTCTACAAAATACCTGATCACTACTTGTTAGAAGTGTCAAGGTCACAAAAGACAAGGAAAGACTGAAAAACTGTCACAGACTGGAATTGATCTAGTTACCATAAATACAATGTAGTATTCTGGATTGGATCCTGAAACAGGAAAAAGGACATCAGTGGAAAAAGTGGAGGAATCAGAACAAAGTCTGCAGTTAATTTTTTTTTTTTTTTGCGGTATGCGGGCCTCCCACTGTTGTGGCCTCTCCCGTTGTGGAGCACAGGCTCCGGACGCGCAGGCTCAGCGGCCATGGCTCACGGGCCCAGCCGCTCCGTGGCATGTGGGATCTTCCCGGACCGGGGCACGAACCCGTGTCCCCTGCATCGGCAGGCGGACTCTCAACCACTGTGCCACCAGGGAAGCCCTGCAGTTAATTTTATTGTACCAATTTTTATTTCATAGTTTTGATAAATGTACCTGGTTATGTAAGATGTTAATATTAGAGAAAAGTGGGTGACAGATTTGCAACTTTGTCTAAATCTAAAATGATTTCAAAATAAAAAGTTAAAAAAATTTATATCAAGTACATGCATCTTCCTGGCACTATTGACAGTTATGAATTATGGACCATTCTTTAGCAGAGGAACATTTTCAATGAGCTCAGAATTAACCTCTCCAGGAGCACAACCCTACCTGAGTCATGGAAACAGCCGTGAACTAGGAGTTAGGAGACCTCTACGTTCCACATGGGCAAGTTACTTGAACCAGGTCTGTTTTCTCATCTGTAAAATGGAACAATACATACTTTCACAAGATTAAATTAATTTTCAACTGAAAAAGCTGCTGTGATAAGTATTTAGCACCTGACAGAGTAATTGCTTAATAAAATCCTGGGTGGTCTAATTCATATCCATAACATTGATTGCCTACAAGTCACGGGCCATAGACTCAGAAGCCTGCAGGGTCCAGGTGCATTTAGATGGCTCTGTAACAAATTCTAGAATGCATGGCTCATTTAAAGGAGACACTGTCACTCAGCTCGAACGGACTGTTGCCAGCAGAGCTTGGCCCCAGAGTTGCCAAAAGTTTTTCAAGACAAGCTAAAAATTCTGATTTCTAAAAATGTGTTATCTCCTTATTTTTAAAATGTTAATAATGAATTTAAGACATTTTAAAGCATTGTATGAATATCAGAAAATGTCTGTTGGCTAGATTTGGCCTTTCGGTCACCAGTTTCTGAGTCCTACGTGGTCTAATGGGAAAAACCTTGGAGTTCTCCGTGAACCATGTAGCTATGCCTTAGACTCCAGGAAAAAATATACACTGGGCACGTGTAGAGTTAAAATAAAACACTACAAAGCAAAAGCAAACAGAGTTTAGCCTCCTCCACCTCCCTGGTCACTGCTAACCACTGTAGGTTTATATTGGTCACATCTAGGCTGTTCTATTTGATGTCTAGCCACCTTACTGGGGTTGGAAGGGAACTGGGGGGCCATAAAGCCCATCCTCCCAGTCACTGAGAAGCCCCTGGGTCTGCATTTGCCCAGCTCCATTGAAGCACAGAGTGTCTGGCTGAGTTGGGACCAAGAGCCAGGTCTCCATCCCCTTTTCCCATTAACTAAACTCTAAATACTGTGGGCCAAGGACCGTGCTTAATAGAACACCCTTCACCCAGAGCATCGTAAACTTTCTTGCCCAATGGACAGAACACCTGTGATTCCCTCATGATGACATCACTCACCTGGTAAGTCAAGATTCTCCAAAGAATTTGGAGCTAAAAGTGATAACTTCTCTAGCAAATTTTATATTCTACTCCCATTTAAAAAAATCTTTAAAAGTAAGTGGTAAGATGGCTAAGATATAAAATTTGGCTAAAATATCATTTCTCCCCCCATCCCCAATTCCAGCCCAGTGGCTACTTGACTGTCATTAATCAATGTTACTTTTTCCTGGACAGAAAATGATCTGTGTATCTTCTTTAAAACAGTGGGTTTTAGCCAGAGTCTGATTTCCCAAATAGTTGCATGTCCAGAAACATTTCTTTTTCTTTTAGAAAGTGGAATATATGGAACAAACCTCCTTAATCATCTTTATTGCTCTGCTGAGTGAGAATAAAATCATGGTGGTTGTTATCTCACATTTCTGCCCCACAGAGAGCAGGTTCTAAATAAGCTGGATCATTGTGATCAATAAAGCATAATTCTTTAGAAAATCAAGAGATGTGAGAGAGGCAGCTGTGTCCAAACAGACAAATTCTGGAAGACTGGAGTGCAAGGAGAAAACAGTGAGCATGGCTGACAAGGAGGACAAACACAGTTGGCACACTTGGTGGTGGTATTGAAGGAGATAAGACACTTGAGACCAAAATATGGAGACTTAGAGCAGCATTCACCTTCCTTTTTCTCTCTGAGTATTGTAGGTCACTTTAAAAATTTTTCCCCTTTTGTTGTGATGGTCCATATATTGGGGATACATATGAAAATTATTGCATGCCACAATTTATTCAATCTTTCTTGTCAGAAAATCCCCCAAATAATTTGGTCAACCAGTTTTGAAGTTTTACACTATAAGCAAAGATGCTCCTTAAAGAATGTGAAAATACAGTAGTACACAGCAAAACATTTCAAAAAGTACTGAAAGATATAAAGCTCAAAATCTTCTCTTTCCTTGCTGTTGCCAGATACACTTCCCAAAGTTGTCCACTGTTAATGATGTCTTATTTATATTTCCATTTTAATGAAACCACATGTGTGCATGTTTTTTGCAAGTAGAACCATACTATATACACTGTTCTGTATTTTTCTTTTTTCACTTCAAAAAATATTTCCTTACCAGCCTGTATTGTTTTTCATGGTTGCCACTTTTAATGGATATGCCATAATTTATTTAAGCATTCTTGTATTGAGGGACATTAAATTAATTCTTATTTGGATCTATTACAAAAAAATTACAGAGTGAATCATACATTTTGTTCACAAGTATATATGGAGCATAAACTCCTGGAAGTATAACTGCAGGTCAAAGGCTATGTATTATTAAACGTTGAATGTATAATTCCATATTGCACTCTGCAGTTATGGAAATGTTGGAATGTTTATGGACTTAGATAATCCTCTTCTATAGCGGTGCTTTTAGTCTCCACTAGGGCAGAAAATACCAGACTGTAAATGTATTCAGCTCTTAGTGAAAAGACAAAAGCACAGCTTCTAGTCTTGTACTCAGGAGAACATATGTGAATGTGCCACCCCAAGACAGACCCTGGAAAGTAGTTGGCACTCAAAAAATATTTGTTGAATTAATGGACAAACAAACCATGGCAGTGCCAATATAGAGTTAGTATGTGTTTTAAGTCAATTGTGTTCAAACATAAAAAAAAACTCATTTAAACAAATAAATGTAAATTTTAACAAGTTTTATTGCATTCTTGTGCTAAAAGGAAAGACTAAGTTATCCATTAATCAACATGAGGTGTATTCTGTATTTTATTTATTTAATCTTAAGAGAGCCTTGTTCAGTGAGATAAAAAACTGATTTCTGGTTTTTTTTTTCACACCCTTTAACTTGAAATTCATGCATAACTGACATGTAGAAATCAAGAGATGGAAAAGTCCTATTGGCCTGTCTAACTCTATTTCCAAACTGGTACAGGGTGGGGTGTTCAAAGTGAGGGGAAAAAAATGAGTCCAAATGACCAAAAAGGACACATGTATAAAAATTGGGACTCAACTCCCAGCCCCAGATGTAAGCTATGCCCACACCTGACAACACAAAGCTGAACACACTGTACCTTAAAGATGAATTTACAGGTGAACTGATATCCTGCTGGGATGCAAAGGAGGGCAAGTCTCAGAGTCCCACTCCTGGATCCTCAGCTCTGATTTGTGGAGACCACAGGTGCTGTCCTGAAATCTCATTGTTACAGTCCTTTATATATGGAGTGGAGGAGTTACAGAAATCCCTCAGCCTTCCAAGGTCATTTGAACCAAATTAGTAGCAGAATCAGACAATTATCTTTCCAGGGACATTGTAGCCTTCCCTTGTGGTGAGAGATGGCTCTAAACAAATTCCATCTCTTGCTATCCCACCCACCCCAGGGCAGGGGAGCTTCTGTTTTGGCAGATCCCACAAGTGCCATGACTTGGCCTGAACCAAAAGAGATGATTTAGAACATGTATTGGATTATCCATGTGCCCTGTTCCTCTGAGACTTGTGAAAAGCCATCCTCTGCCCCTCGGTGTGCAAAGGCGACTAGAATGGAGGGACAAGTCACTATTGGGTGTAATGTTACAGGAAGACTTAGAGAGGCATCTTGTTCTTTGGAGCCATTAATCCTTGAATGGAATCTGGTGATGACATATCACAGTCTGCTTAGTTCTCTACCAGCTGAAGCAGGAATTGACCCCTGGTGAGTGTTTTCCAATAAACTGTATCCAAGTGAGATGACTTCTCATTTTAGAGTGGCTCTTATCCCAATTTGGAGGAGGACATTTTGTCCTTAAAATAAACGTTTAGAATACTCATTCATCTGATAACACAAATAGCTCTGGTTTTCATCATATCCTTCTACTGTGTTACTAATTGCATGCCCATTACTTGGTTCAGCGGGTTAAAAATGTATAACTGATGTTACATGTGACAACCTTGTCTAATATTGATGTTCAAATTTTATCTTATTGAAGTGGTAATATTTAATATTGAGTCTATGAAAGTAATAAACCTGTTTACTTTAAACTGAATGCCTACTTTAATAGCAGAACCAAATTTTACAGGTGAAAACTTTTTTACATAAGGAGAGAGAGGAGTTAATTCTGAAACTATTTTGTAGGGTACCACCTATACAAAAGCAACAATTTAAAGAAAGAAAAACTCAATAAAAAATGTTTCCAAGGAGCTCATTGAAACAGCAGAAAATACAGTGAAACTGAATAACTAGCAGGTGACAGATTACCTGATGACAGTTTCCTTCTCTCCCTCCTGATGAAATAAAATTCATACTTTATGACAAGATAAGAAAAATTTAAACATAAAATTTTTCTTTTACCATTTGGGCCTCCTCCCACCCCTTTAGTGTGTGTTGTGCATCTGCATTAACCAGACCTTCTTAGGAGATAACATTCCATCTTAATCTCATCAAGGATCATAACTCCTTAGGAGATAACCTTTCTTTATCTTGTAAGGGGCTATGATGACCCATGACCTTCTATTGATACTTGCTTTGTATGTGTACATCTGGATTGTGTAAACTGTTAACAATACATATTGTTTTGACATATAATCCTTTATCTCAAATACTTATTTAACTGTGCTTTGACCTCTAATGGGTGCAGTCCTCAGAGCTTTCTTTTTTTTTTTTACATCTTTATTGGAGTATAATTTCTTTACAATGGTGTGTTAGTTTCTGCTTTATAACAAAGTGAATCAGTTATACATATACATATGTTCCCATATCTCTTCCCTCTTCTGTCTCTCTCCCTCCCACCCTCCCTATCCCACCCCTCTAGGTGGTCACAAAGCACAGAGCTGATCTCCCTGTGCTATGCGGCTGCTTCCCACTAGCTATCTATTTTATGTTTGGTAGTGTATATATGTCCATGCCACTCTCTCACTTTGTCACAGCCTCAGAGCTTTCTGAAAGCCTGTTTCCTGGGTTGTAATCTTCAGGGTGGTTCAAATAAAATTTTCCATCTTTTTCTTAGGTCAACTGATTAATTTTTTCTTCAAACATGCATGGTGTAGCCAGCAGGATATCAGAGATACCCACCAGAGGACACCTGGAGTCCACCCCAAACTGGTGCTTGGTACCAAGCATGGACCCATTGAGCCCCACTGGCTTCTCAGTACTCCTCAGGTGCTCTGGTGAGTTCTTCTGACATCCAGATTTCATTGTTTGAGTGATGATCCTCAGTTTTATTCAAGCTGTTTTTACTTAAGACTTGGAGTCTTAAGGGGCACTGGTACATTTCCCAGGCATGGTCCTAGGAGGACCTGGGCAGAAGGCCTAGGAAAACATAGGTGGCTGGGTTTTTGTTAAATTTGCTTAAATTGAAAAAAAACCCCAAAAAACAATAAACAAGTTGAAACCTAAATGTCCATCAACAGGTGAATGGATAAAGAAGACATGGTACATATATAAAATGGAGTAACACTCAGCCATAAAAAAGAGTGACGTCATGCCATTTGCAGCAACATGGATGGAGCTACAGATTATTATACTAAGTGAAGTAAGTCAAAAAGTGAAAGACAAATACCATATGATATCACTTATATGTGGAATCTATCAATAAAATATACAAATGAACCTATCTACAAAACAGAAACAGACTCACAGACATACAGAACAGACTTGTGGTTGGGGGAGGGATGGACTGGGAGTTTGTGGTTAGCAGATGCAAACAATTACATATAGAATGAATAAACAACAAGGTCCTACTGTATAGCACAGGGAACAATATTCAATATCCTGAGATAAAACATAATGGAAAAGAATATAAAAAAGAGTATATATGTATATATTGGAATCACTTTTGCTGTACAGCAGAAATACAACATTGTAAATCAACTATACTTCAATAAAACAAACAAACAAACAAAAACAAGTTGATATATGGTCTGAACAAAACTTTTGCTAGTGAAACGAGAGACTAAATTATGCAGCTTCAAAAAATAAGGGAGACCCAGTATAACCAGTAATTAACCTCTCTGGGCCTCCATTTAGAAATTTAGAAATCTGTCAATACCTGTTGGAGTAATTGATGATGAGTGACATGGCATGAGAGCTCCCTCTATGGGGGGGCCTTCCAGACTCCAATTCTAGTTGAGGTTTCCTTTTGTTAACATTCACAGCATGTTTTATTGGCAGGAGGATTCACAATGAGGGAGAAAAGGCCACAAGACTTACCAGAAAGAAGGCTCAGAAATTCTTGGGTGGGTCCAAGGGAGGCACAAGGTGGCTGTAGGGTCAGCTGGTGGCTACAATGATCACATGGTTCCCTCTGATGTTGCAGATAATGGCACCCATCACAGTGCTGTTGTGAGGATTAAATATGTTAATAAATGTAAAGTGCTTACGACAGTGTTTAGCATGTAGGGAGTATCATATAAATGTTAGCTGTTATTATTTCAACTCACAGAAATCCAAATCATGACTCTTTGACTCAATATACATTACAGCCTGCAGTTAGAGAATGTTCCCTTAGCAAAGCTATATTTCATTCTTCCATGTTTTGAGCAGAATGGTTGTCTGAAGTCTGAAATCATCCCTGCCTTTGAGGACTGCATAGAAAGTAGCGAAACATAACACACCCAAGTTAAAATTCTCGATTTTTTTTTCTTTCATCAATTCTCCTTACCCTACATTTTGTGTCCCAGGATAAGTACGTACCTGTTTGATCACACATTTTCATCACCATGTAATAAAGATGTCTAATTTTCTTGCCTGGAATAACTGAATATTCTCTTCTACCCCCATTCAGCCAATTTTAAATATTGAGGTCTGCACCTCGAAATGCCATTTCCAGGTGGGTCATTCTTTACCAAGAATACAGGAAATTATACAGCAGTGGCTTAAATATATTGCAGTTTATCTTTCTCACCTAATAAGAAATCCAGGATTGGAGAGACAGCTCAATGATGTGATGAAGGACTCAGGTAAGTTTTATCACCCTGCCACATCATCTTTGGAAAGTGTTCTTTTGCTTTCAAGTGTGCATGATTGACCTATAAAGGACAACAGAAGTTGGAAGGAGTCATGCTGCATCAGGAAAACAAGTTAAGTTCTCAGAATCTCTCAGGTGGTATTTCATTGGCAAGTATTGTGTCAAACTGTAACTATTTTGTGGCCAGTGTTCAGAACAGAAACAAAGCGGGGGGCGGTGTCACACTCTAATTAAAGGGAAACACCTGTTCTTCTGTTCCTTTGCATTGTAGCTTAAAGAGAAAGAAGAGACAAGTGCACCCCAATGTTCAGAGCAGCCCTATTCACAATAGCCAGGACATAGAAACAACCTAAATGTCCATCAGCCGAGGAATGGATAAAGAAGATATGGTACATATATACAGTGGAATATTACCCATAAAAAGCAACAAAATTGGGTCATTTGTAGGGATGTGGATGGACCTAGAGACTGTCGTACATAGTGAAGTAAGTCAGAAAGAGAAAAACGAATATTGTATATTAACGCATATATTTGGAATCTGAAAAAATTTGTATAGACAATCTTATTTACAAAGCAGACATAGAGGCACAGATGTAGAGAAAAAACGCATGTATACAAAGGGGGAAAGTGGGTGTGGGATGAATTGGGATACTGGGATTGACATATATACACTATCGATACTATATATGAAATAGATAACTAATGAGAGCCTACTGTATAGCACAGGGAACTCTACTCAGGGCTCTGTGGTGACCTAAACGGGAAGGAAATCCAATAAAGGGGGGATATATGTATATGTATAGCTGATTCACTTTGCTGTACAACAGAAACTAACACAACAGTGTAAAGCAAATGTACTCCAATTAAAAAAAAAAGACTCCGCATTCCAAATGCAGGGGGACTGGGTTTGAACCCTAATCAGGGAACTAGATCCCACATGTGGCAATGGAGATCCCGCATGCCACAACTGAGACCTGGCACTGTCAAATAAATAAATATTAAAAAAAATAAAACAGAAACAAAAGGGGAGACTGTCATTCTGTCTCTTTGCATTGTAGCTTAAAGAAAAAGAATGCCTGCAGGAAATACTATTATTTTAGCTTCACTGTGGGCCAGCATGGAGTCAATGAGAAATCCCTGATACAAATTTTTGAAGTGTCACAAAACATTTTCAATAATGGACAGAACATACAGACCTCAAATCAATAAAGGAACAGTTAACTTTCAACAACATTATAAACCAAATGGACCTAAGAGCCATATGTAGAAAATTCCACCCAACAGTTAGATATTAGTCTCAACTCTAAATGGAACTTTCTCCTAGATCACATATTAGGTCACAAAACAAGTCTTAATAAAATTAGCAAGATTGAATTATACTAAGTATTTTTTCTGTCCACCATGGAATGTAAATAAAAAGCAACATAAAAAAAGCTGGAAATTTCACAATGTGTGGAAATTAAATAATATAATCTTGAGAAAGATTATTTTGTTTTCAAAAATGAAAACAAAAGAGAAATTAGAAAATATCTTGAAAATAATTAAAATGAAAACAGTATACCAAAACATATGGGATACATCAAAAGCAGTTCTACAAGGGAAGTTTATAGTCATAAATTCCTAGATTGAGATAAAAGAAAAATCTCAAATAAACAACTTAACATCATACCTCAAGAAACTAGAAGAAAGAAGAACAAAGTAAGCCCAAATTTAGCAGAGGGAAGGAAATAAAGAGCAGAGCAGAAATAAATGAAATACAGACTAGAGAAACAATAGAAAAGAATAATGAAGCTAAGAGCCAAGTTTGCTTTCTTTTTTTTTTTTTTTTTTTTGTGGTACGTGGGCTTCTCACTGCTGTGGCCTCTCCCATTGCGGAGCACAGGCTCTGGACGCGCAGGCTCAGCAGCCATGGCTCACGGGCCCAGCCGCTCCGCGGCATGTGGGATCTTCCCAGACTGGGGCACGAACCCGTGTCCCCTGCATCGGCAGGCGGACTCTCAACCACTGAGCCACCAGGGAAGCCCAAGAGGCAAGTTTTTTTTAAAAGAAAAACAAAAATTGACAAATCCTTAGCTAGTCTAACAAAGAGAGAGAGAGAGAGAGAGAAGATCCCAATAAAATCAAACAGGTATGAAAGGAAACATAAAATGGATTGCACACAGATAGAAAGGATTATAAGGGACTGTTATGATTAATTGTATGCCATGAAATTGGATAACCTAGAAGAAATGGATAATTCCTAGAAACACACAACCTGCAAAGATTAAGTAAAAAAGAAATAGAAAACCTAAAGAGATCTAAAACTAGTAAGGAGATTGAAT